>NC_083605.1:3866279-4178421 GCF_029168945.1 Cannabis sativa
TAATTTTTATACACTTAACCCCCTTATCTTTTTTTTGTGGCAAAATCCCCTTATGTTTATTTTTCTTTGCAAATTTGACACGCCAGTTAAATATTACTGTTAAATATCAATTGGATAACCACTGTATACACCTGTGTATATGTAACGGTAAAACCTCGAAGTCGATACAGTAGTAATCCAGTTAGTATTTAATGGCAATATCTAACTAAAACTTTAAAGTTGCAAAGAAAAGTAATCTTAAGGGGGTTTTTCCACCAAAATAAAATATAAAGAGGTTAAGTGTATAAAAATTAAAACATAAAGGGGTTTTGCCACAAAAAAAAAATAAGGGGGTTCAGTGTATTAAAACTAAAACATAAGGGGTTTTGCAACAAAAAAAAAGATAAGGGGATTAAGTGTATAAAAGTAAAACATAAGGGGATTTCGCCACAAATTACTCTAATAAATAATTTGAGAAACCACTAACCAATAATAAAATGCCACATCAGTATGATGTTACACTATGTTACATTTTTTTACCAGCACCAAATATCACACAACACGAAATAAAGGCTAATTACAATTTTTGCCCCCTGAACTATGACATGTACCAAATCATGTCCCTTGAACTTTTAAGGTCGTTAAAAATACTCCCTGAACTATTGAGATTGTTGGATTTAAGGATTTTTATCTAATTTTAGTAAAAAAGTCTAACATGGATAAAAGTTCAGGGGCCATAATTTAGTACATGTCAAAGTTCGAGGGACATGATTTGGTAGATATCAAAGTCTGGGGAGCATAATTTAGTACATAAACAATCACTGAAATAGTAAAATTGAATGAAATTAGACAGAGTCCTTAAATCCAACAATCTCAATAGTTCAGAGAACATTTTTAACGACCTTAAAAGTTCAGGGGGCATGATTTGGTACATGTCAAAGTTCAAGGGCAAAAATCCTAATTAGCCCAAAATAAAAATATTTTGCTTAAAAGATTTCACATTTTATATTTCTTTTCCTCATTATAAAAGGTAATTTAAGGTACATCTAATATTATTATTTAGAAACTATTTCTAAAATTCATTTTAAAATTAAATAAAATTATAAAAATAAAAAATATTATAAAATTTGAAATTATTTTTATATTTTTTTTTAAATAATAATATTAAATGTAACAATATAAACGTGTCACGTATATAAAAGTATCTACATAAACAATCTGTACTGACAGATAATTGTTAAAAATATATGACATCTAAAATCTGCAAACAATTCAATAAGGGAAATTTACATTGTATATGTTATAAAATAATATAAAATAATATAAAGTAGATGAGAAGAAAGAAGAAGAAGATGAAGAGAGAAAGAGAAAGTGAATGAGAATTTCTGAGTTGTTTATTCTAATGGGGTGAACCCCTATTTATACAAATACAAGAGTGAGATATTAAGAAACTAAGAAAAAGGGAAACTAAGGAAAAGAGGAATGTTGATTACAATTCATGGTAATAAATAAAAGATTTGGACATCCACATAATTATTAATATTTATAACACTCCCCCTTGGATGTCCATAATAGCTGCCTTATTAAAAATCTTGCTGAAAACTTGGTCAAAGGAAAAAGAGTATAGTGTAAACTAACTCCCTCACCCTCATTTAGGCATTTGTGGAGATCTTCTAATCGACGAATTTCGATCTTGTCTGCCGTCTTCTCAAATGTTGATGTTGGTAATAACTTTGTGAATAAGTTTGTAAGATTGACACTTGATTGAATATGTTGAACACCAATATGCATTTTCTTGAAGCGTATAAAGAAGAATTTCGTGAAATGTGTTCTAACTCTATCTCCTTCAATGTACCTCCTTTTAGTTGAACGATGCAAGCAGTATTATCCATAGAGAATTGCTTGGGTTGATACTTCTTTATTGAGTGCAATCCATATGTTTCCCGAATATGCTATGTCAATGATCTCACTCACTAACATTCTCTACTTGCTTCATAAAATGCAAGTATGTTAACATGATTTATAGTTGCCTCGTTAAAAATCTTGCCAGAAAAACCCAGTGGGACAAAATCTGAGCTAGGGAAAAGAGTACAATATATATTTCATATTCATAATTATTTGCAAGTTGCCTCGTTAAAAACCTTGCCAGGAAAACCCATTGGGACAAAACCTGAACTAAGGAAAAAAGAGTGCAACATGAATATGTCTCCCCCTCATGCACATATGATCCATAATTCTTTTGGTGATAATATATCTCATAAGATTATTGTTATCACTTTTAAAATATCACCATATATAATCTTTGATCATATATTTTCTATAACTCTTCCAGAGTATGCATGGACTTCTAAATTATAGATGAGGGGTTCGTGGAACATTAGTCTTTATCCAACTAATTGTATCATTCATGTGTGTACACAACTTTGTTCATACGAAAATTTAAAATTTCAAGTAGATATGAACATAACACATTAATGGTACTACAAATTTTCATTTGTGACAATGATGGTACTCCAAGACCATATATTTATTCCATCTTGTTTTATGATCTTAATTTCCATATCAAATGATCATATATCTATAATTCTTGATACATATGAAGTACTTCAGGACTTCAATACTAATGAACAAACTTTATACATTAATATTTCTCGAAATACAAAAAGAAATAAAAAGTTTGTTCTTCAATTAATCAAAAACTCTTAAAGAGTCTATCACAACGTATAATTTACGTATTTATATTGCATAGACAACCATAGGTATTTTTCAAATAATAATTTACTTACATGTCTTTATTTCATACAAAGATCTTTGTCATATAGTGCGCGCGACTTTGAATTTATATCACTTAAGACATGTATTAAATTCTTCTAGAACTTTTAGATAAGGCGTATTTCAAATTCTCACTATATTAGGAGCTCCAAATAAATAATCTTTTGTTGCAACATTTATGTGACGCTTATAAATCCTCATAAAATATATTCCAGACTATAATCAAATCATGATTATATTTTCTCAATATTTAAGCCTTACTTCAATCAATCTCATGTCTATGCAAACTTTGTACAACAATTCATTATGTACAAATACATATATGCAAATTTCTCATTAGAAATATTTATTTGCACACCCTACAGGTCTTACTTCACTTTATGTGAGTAAATTTGCCTGGATTGCGTCATAATATTTTGGCCAAAAATCAAAATGTAAGTCGATGATTCTCGACAAATCTAATACCATGATCCTTGCTATCTCATGTTAGTTTATTGCATATGCAAACATTCAATATTTATTGTCGACAAAAATTTCAATAAATGATAATTTCCTCCCATATTGACATAACTTATAGAGATCTCTTTAAATTACATATTTTTCAAATATGTTTATCATTTATAGGTACCTATAACGAATCACTTCAGGGATTCAATTATGATGAAATGTGTTATGTCTAACTTCTCTTGGGAGTCTTTTCGAGTACCGTTTTCATCACGGTTATCATTTTAATACTTTATAACATTAAGGTATCTCCACGAGTACCTCTAGATTTAACAACTTCAGGGCAAATCAAATGAACATTTATTAATAATTTCTACATTGTTCATTTACGCTTCAGGCGTTTTCAACTCATTCTATCTCAACTTTAAATAATATTGATTTGCAGTTGGTATATATCATTTTGAACTATATTGTTCTTATATACTTTGTGCAAGGATCATTTTTCAAAAATCATCATCGATCCCAACTGCTTCTCTCCCCCTGATCGAGAGATTTTTTAAAAATTGTGATATCTAAAAATATTAATACACCTGTAGGGATTTCAATATATCACAATGAATCAATATTTGTTTAAACTCATATATACTATATGACATTGAACTTTAGGTTCAATAAACTTCAGTTTCAAGTTCAATCCTTATGAACTTAATTCATTTCTAAGAATGATTCATACGTGTATAATTAGAAATACATAAATTTACACATTTTGTAAATGCATGATTATATAATCTTATCACATCAATAAGAAACTATGCAATAAAAATCTAACAATGGCTCAAGATTGTTAAGAAAACATATTTTAAATATTTTCTATGTGCAAATATATGCACATTCTTCTTTTGAGCCTTATAAATAACAATGAGAAGAATCTTCTGGTTCTTCAACAAAATTTAGTCAAATTTTTTGACAATTTATTGCATATGATTGATTATGTCAAAATAATTCAATTCATGAACTTCAGGTTCACTATAATTTGTATTTCAATGAAACTTTCAAAATGTAATGTAAATTCATTACAACATAATCATTACAAGTTTCATTTTTATATACACGAATAATATAATTATATTATTCTCCAAAACATATACACTCTTCAGGAATCACTATCATCAATTCAATGATGTGTATAATTTAAAAGATACATGACAACTTCATCATGTTATTGTAATGATCAAATAGATATAACCATAACATATTATTCATTTTTCCTGATATCTTTTTAACAAGTCGTCTAATTTATTAATAGACTATTCATCAGTCTAATTATCATGACTTGATATATTATATATTTAAATGTACAACAAGTACATATAATAAGTTATTTATTATCACTTTCATAACTAGATAAAAGTTACACATCTAGGTACATACAAAGACATTTTACTACTCAAAGTAGCAATTGTATGTAAGACTTCTTCAGGAAGCCTTTCAACTAATCATTTTGTGATTCTTTATCACTTTGATTATATTGGATCACTAACAAATATTAGTAAATTATATATCCACTTTTAGGAATATGCTAACTGAATTATATGGTAACTATATATTTACATATCATGTACCAACATGTAACGCCCCGATATTTTGCCTTATCTTACAAAAATACTATTTTCATGCATAATTTGAAAAGATAAAAAAAAATAATTTAAATACAACAGTGGATTTTAAAAAAAATCAAAATGCAACAGAGAAGGATCCTTCATTTGTAAAACAAGATGCAGTAAGTAAATAATTTTAAATAATGCATTTCCACTGTGTTAGATTTATCAACTGCTTAAAATAAAACTAAGGCACCACCGACGTTCTAGATCGTTTGTCCGCCCGTAGCCGCCCAACAAAAGATAATGCACCGAACCGACCCCGCTCACTATACATACTTCCCCGTCTAATACCCGTAGGGAAAGTAAGGGGGGTGAGCTAAAAGCTCAGTAAGGAAATGCTTATCAAACAATACCATATAATATCACACATACCATTAATGTATTTATTAAGTTTTAGCAATATCATACATGCTCTTTTATAACTATAACCAAATAACTGTACATATGGAAACCTTTATCATACAAGTCTATACTATTTGTTTACACCGTACACATATACAGAGATCATAACTCCAATATCATACTCATAACATAATCATATCAATACTATAAATAATAATAACATTATCACAATATTGGCATATCATAGCCATTACTTACATAACCCGGGCCTAGCCTGACCCTACAATATCCTGGGCCTAATCTGCCCATATAATAACATGGGCCTATGTAGCCCTACCATTGTTATAGGATAGGGTATCTCTATATTCAACAGTAACATCACTGTATCATACCCACCATAACAATCTCATACACGACTCAGTAAAATGCAGGGTAGGGTATCTCTACATTCAACGGCCTTATCCCGTATCATACCCCACCATGGTCCCCCACTTTACCTGAGACGTTAGCATACAACATACAACATATAACATGCAACATACAAATACATCATACAACACACAACCTGAAACATACAAATACAACATACAACATATACAAGTCATACAACCATAATTTATGTATCAATTCACAAAGTCATATTGTGTCCATACCACACATTCTCAGTACCATATACATATTCAAAAAAACAAATCATAAGTCATATTTCAATACATAAAGAATTTAAATTTATGCAGATAAACACATACAAAACTATCTAATTTCCTTACCTCAAATCCCGCTGCTTAAGAGTTGTTATCTTGTCACTACTACCTATAATAAGACATGGGTCAAGGCCCTAATATTAAAATTCGTACTCTTACAGTACAGCAGAAAGATTTACTATTTTTGACCAACAACTACACTAATTCAGTAAAAGTTGTCTTCATAAAAATTATAGGAAATTCCATTATCTTTCCAATGATATAAAGATCATTACAAATGGATTAAAACTGAGAGAGTTATGATTGTTTTACTGAAACTATTTCTGAGAAGGAATATGGAGTAACGAATTATACGACTTAGCAAAAATACAAACTTTTTGTATTGAAAAGTTCAGAACTAGAAGATAACATCTCCATGAAAGTTTTAGGAAATTAAATTCCCTTTCCAATGATACCAAAATCTCTGAAATTGGAATTATATTCAAAGAGATATTACAATTTTACCAAAACAGTTTTGGAAGAACAAGATTCAAGAAACGAATTACATGATACAGAAGGAAACTAACTTTTCGACATAGTATAACTCCGAATTCACGAAATATTTCTTCATGAAACTTATGGAAAATTGAATAAGCTTTGAAACCATATATAGATCATTAAAAATGGACAAGAATTGAGAGAGTTATAGTATTTTAAGTGAAAGTACTTTTTCTGGGAATATGAAAAAAACGATTTACAACAAAATCAGAAAGATGATAATTTTCGACATAGAATATCACCGAAATGGTGAATAATTTCTTGATAAAAATTTTAGATCATCGAATAAGCTTTCTAACGATATAAAAATCGCTGGAAACGGATCAATATTGAGAGAGATATGACTATTTTACTAAGACAATAATTTTCAGAAAAAAATAAAAACGAGATTTTATAGTTTAACCTAAAAGTTCACAACAATAAGTGGAAGAACTCTCTTACCTCTTGATGACTCTTCTTAATCTAGATCTTGAAATCTCAAATTATTAGAATGGTGATGATGATCTCAATGTTATGTTGATGAAAATCATGAGTGTTGTTTGGCGAAGAGAATGAAACAAGAAGGAAAATTATAAATCTTTGATAGGTAGCGAGATGGATAACTTGTAGGATATAGGATTTTATTGAAATGGCCCTCTCTAAGAATTGTATTCAGGCGGAAAGAAAGAGATTGAGATTGAGTTTTATTTTTCTTAGGGTTAGAGACTCTGCATATTACGTATCAAAATGTGATAGATTTAGGTTTTATAATCTAATTAAATCTATAAAAGAAAATAATAAAATAACCCCTATAATCTGATGCTAATTTAACTCTAAATAGAATAATTAAATAAAAATCTTATTTGTTAGATATAAGTTTTAAATTTAAATTTTAAAACTTAGGGTTTCTATACTAAACTTAACAGGTCGTCACTTTGTAACCTAATTTTGACCCCAATAAAGTTAAAATTACGATAAATCTATTTCTACATAATTGATAGATCTTTGAATTATCTTTCCAACGCCACTGAAATCACCTCAATCCGAGCTCTAGAACTCCAGATATGATCGTTTTAGTAAAACAGTTTTTAATCCCGTTGAATTTATCCAAACCTACGAATTTTTAACATTAATTAATTAAACTCACTAAATATATTATAAAACCCTAATGGACCTTCATATTGGGCTTTAATTAAACGATTACTTACTCTGTAAAAATACCATAATATTTTACTTTCGTAGTTAATACAACTTTAACTCTCTCTAAAAAATTGGTACAACTACTCTAAGCAATAATATCAACTCACTAACAACACAAAGAAACAAGATAATTATCCTCGCTCAATTATTATCCAAAAAAAAAAAAGAAAATTAAATACTATTTTAATCTGGATATTACATTCTACCCTCCTTAAAAGAAATTTCGTCCTCGAAATTTAACTTACCAACACTCGGGGTGTTGAGTCGTCATGTCTTTCACTACTTACTGCATTACCTCATTATCTACCATATATATGGACCCAATAAACATGCATTTAACCTATGTCTTATCGGTCAATCCATAACACATAAAATATACACAACTTAATTAAGTATTATTATTTCTCTATACATTACTTAAATACCAAAATGTACTCTATCATAATAACTTACATATACATGCTTTAAATACTAAGTTTTGCAATCACATGCTCGTAATATATGAAAAGTTTTTCTTTCTCTTATGATCATCCTTACATGCCATTAAGAGTGAAACTATTTATTTTTCTATGAGCATCCTTACATGCCATTTAAAGTAACACTAATTATTCTCTAAATGAACATCCTTACATGTCACTTGAGAACACATTATACAATACAAAATAACAAACACAAAGAGTAGGGTAGAAGACCTTATGCGAACTTGTCTTTAATCATTCCCATTCTTTAGTTGAATGTTATTACCTATAAAAATCTTACTTCTCTACTTGATTTTCTACTATAAGGCTACAATGTCATTCTTTCAATTTCATAGGTGTTACCCACTCATCGATAGACACTTGTTCCATGACACTTGGAAATAAACATTTAAGCTCTTTAAAAGGTCTTCTATATATAAATATTTAATGATCCATTTCGACCACCTTTTTGTCTAACATTCACCTCTTGATATCCTTTATCCATGTATTCATTGCACTTGTCACGCCTTCCCATTTTCCTAAGTAACCACCGCTTCTTCCTTTTGTAGTCTCTTTCTTGTATCACTATATTGTATTTTCTTTGCTAATCTCTCCTATGGTGCTTTGTCCTCCATTACCCCCTTCAATCAAGTTGACTTGATTATGAGATTAGCTAGTTTTCTATACTAACTTTTATCTACTTTGGTATTGAACTTTGAATCTGTAATGCCGATAGATTCTGATAGTTATGTTCAACGATTGCTTCTTCTAATATACCAGCCATCTGAGGTATCACATAACTTCATACTTATCATAGCATTGATTATTCCAGCCATATTCATATCCTATATATATTGTAGCCTTCTTTAATTCACCAAAAAAAAAAAAAAAAAATCTCAACTTCTTAATTGCACCTCTAAATCTTCCAAATCTCTTGAACATACATTCCAATACTGATTATTTACTTAAGACTATAACATATATGTATTAAAACATAGAAAGCACACTAATAACCCCTTTAAAATAAGTTCAATCCTACCATAGCTTATCGTAGCCCAACTATTTATTATTTGTTGACTTTTAACAATAAGTCAACCATACCAATCTCATAATGTATTGATCATCCAAGTTATCAGGGTAAGGATACTATATATATAATTTGCAAACTATGCCGAACAGACCTTACTCTGTCCATCACTATTATACCTCCTATACCCCTACTTGTATTTGATTTATTACTGGAGACTCACTATTTATAATTCCTTAGTCAGGAATTTTTTTTATTCTTACTTCCCATACTACCTTTAAGCACAAGTCAATAATTTGTTCAAGCGTCTCATTTTACATCCAAACGCCACCAAATTATCAATACCTATCTTGTTTTTTTTTCTTCTTCTAACTTTTGCACTTTCAATTGGACAAGACTTAGTAGTGTGCAATAAGTTAGTTATTGTCAGCTTGAGAGAGTCCTTCCAAAGATCTCTATTACTGGCTTTTAGATTGAGAAAAATATCTAATATTTTTCCTTTTTTTTTTTTTTTTTTTTTTGCTCTTAACAAATTTAGTTTTTGACAAATCCATAGTCATTTTCTTCTCGGGCACTATAGGGCCTAGAAACACCATCTCTTTTCAAAGGGCTGGACTTTGTGAGTTTTCCTCTTAGTTTCTCATTAGATGACACTCCAACATACTTATACTATTGCCCATAATATAAGTCGTAATTGGATTGTAGTATCCTTTGCTTACGTTGTGCCTTGAATTCCTTTATGTTGCATGAGTGTATTTTCTAATCCCAACACTTATCAAAAACTTGTATAGTCCTTGACATGCCATGACATTCTTCAATATATGTTACTTTGGTCCTAATTGTGTCTCACTTTTCTCCTGTCTCTAAGTGAGGCTTTCCTAACATTTTCTCATTGAGCTATACTCCACACCATTGTTGTTGTATCAGTGAGTATTTGGAATCTAGGGATGTCACCCTTGAATGCTAATTCCTCCTCTTTCTCAAGTTTTGAATTTGCGATCTACTCTCTATAGTTGTTTGTTGTACACCCGCCACAAAGCTGCATCCACAATCTCTTAGTTGTGTAGTTGTGATCAATTCCGAGTAGTCACCCTCTTAGTTGTCTCTCATTCATGTTGTACCCAAATTGTTAGCCGTGCCTGGACCTTTTTTGTCTTTCTCCTTTGAAAATGTCTCTGTCGAAACTATACACATTTTTCTCTATTATCTCCTCCACCAAGTAGATGACCTTGAGTTTAAAGTTTACAACTTTCCTTCGGTAATCTAATATTTGTTGATGCTCTGCTTATCTCTTAGTGTTTAAGATACCTTCATAAGTTATTACCTCTAGAAATTTTATCATGTCTCTTTCTAACTTCTCATTTTGGATTCTATTCAAAAGACACCGCACTCCTTTCTATATGATGGCATCGTCCTCTCCTGACTCATTTCTATAACATACTTATCTCCAATGTCTTTGCATACAGTACTCATACTTCTTACCATCTAACTTAGGAGTGTGTAACTTATAGAATATCTAACAAGATAGTACCTTCTCCTTAAAGATCTATTATTTCATCCTTCTTAATAAGTAGGTTTCGTAAATTATACTGTCCCAGTCTGGTATAACGTCTACTATTCTAAGTCATCCCTACTTCCTATATGTTGGGCTTCCATTCATGGCTAGGTGTAGAGACCGCTTCTTCAACCATTCATAGATAGGTGAAAATATATGCGTCGGTACTTAGTTGGCTATTGGTACATTTCATTATGTGCTTCAAGTTCCACTACTAGTGTTGGTGATCTTTTGTTGAGCCTGTGAAAACTCTTCAACAAATTGTCTTAGTCATGCTCGTAGTCCTTCCAATACCTCTATTAGATCGTTAGCCTTAACTATTATTGGGTTCTCTGGAACATCAACCATCTGTGGGTCAGCGGAACACACATCCTTAGCCCCCACCTCTATTGGTCGTTCCTTTCACATTGATTCTAACTGATCTTCTAGTTTCATGTGTGAGCTCTTACAAGAAAGGTTGATTTAAAAGAAACAAAAGAGTTCAATTATTGGAAGAGAAGATTCTATGTACATATCTAAACTTAATGTTGTCAAGCTTAACTAGTAATATTCTATTTGTCAAATAAAGTCTTATGAACTCCTAATATAATTTATTCTAAATTTTCAAGAAAGGAACACGGTCCTTCCTAGTTCAATTCAAGACAATAAAGAAATATAAACCTATACATCTTCTTCCTAAAAAGTGTAATCAATCATAAGAGATAGAGGGTACTATTGATGTCTCTAAGCACCACCTAAGATGAGGCTCTAATTATATGTATCACATATAAGACTATTAATGGCAATACCAAGAAAATTAAAACTAACACTTACATAATAGTGAGAGGGATCTTTTTCAGTCTTCTGTATGTATACCGTGAGTATCCTTCGGGCTAACGGACGATCGGCTCTGATACCAATTGTAACGCCCCGATATTTTGCCTTATCTTACAAAAATACTATTTTCATGCATAATTTGAAAAGATAAAAAAAAATAATTTAAATACAACAGTGGATTTTAAAAAAAATCAAAATGCAACAGAGAAGGATCCTTCATTTGTAAAACAAGATGCAGTAAGTAAATAATTTTAAATAATGCATTTCCACTGTGTTAGATTTATCAACTGCTTAAAATAAAACTAAGGCACCACCGACGTTCTAGATCGTTTGTCCGCTTGTAGCCGCTCACAGTATACGTACCAGAACTGACCCTGCTCACTATACATACTTCCCTGTCTAATACCTGTAGGGGGAAAGTAAGGGGGGTGAGCTAAAAGCTCAGTAAGGAAATGCTTATCAAACAATACCATATAATATCACACATACCATTAATGTATTTATTAAGTTTTAGCAATATCATACATGCTCTTTTATAACTATAACCAAATAACTGTACATATGGAAACCTTTATCATACAAGTCTATACTATTTGTTTACACCGTACACATATACAGAGATCATAACTCCAATATCATACTCATAACATAATCATATCAATACTATAAATAATAATAACATTATCACAATATTGGCATATCATAGCCATTACTTACATAACCCGGGCCTAGCCTGACCCTACAATATCCTGGGCCTAATCTGCCCATATAATAACATGGGCCTATGTAGCCCTACCATTGTTATAGGATAGGGTATCTCTATATTCAACAGTAACATCACTGTATCATACCCACCATAACAATCTCATACACGACTCAAGAAATGCGGGGTAGGGTATCTCTACATTCAACGGCCTTATCCCGTATCATACCCCACCATGGTCCCCCACTTTACCTGAGACGTTAGCATACAACATACAACATATAACATGCAACATACAAATACATCATACAACACACAACCTGAAACATACAAATACAACATACAACATATACAAGTCATACAACCATAATTTATGTATCAATTCACAAAGTCATATTGTGTCCATACCACACATTCTCAGTACCATATACATATTCAAAAAAACAAATCATAAGTCATATTTCAATACATAAAGAATTTAAATTTATGCAGATAAACACATACAAAACTATCTAATTTCCTTACCTCAAATCCCGCTGCTTAAGAGTTGTTATCTTGTCACTACTACCTATAATAAGACATGGGTCAAGGCCCTAATATTAAAATTCGTACTCTTACAGTACAGCAGAAAGATTTACTATTTTTGACCAACAACTACACTAATTCAGTAAAAGTTGTCTTCATAAAAATTATAGGAAATTCCATTATCTTTCCAATGATATAAAGATCATTACAAATGGATTAAAACTAAGAGAGTTATGATTGTTTTACTGAAACTATTTCTGAGAAGGAATATGGAGTAACGAATTATACGACTTAGCAAAAATACAAACTTTTTGTATTGAAAAGTTCAGAACTAGAAGATAACATCTCCATGAAAGTTTTAGGAAATTAAATTCCCTTTCCAATGATACCAAAATCTCTGAAATTGGAATTATATTCAAAGAGATATTACAATTTTACCAAAACAGTTTTGGAAGTACAAGATTCAAGAAACGAATTACATGATACAGAAGAAAACTAACTTTTCGACATAGTATAACTCCGAATTCACGAAATATTTCTTCATGAAACTTATGGAAAATTGAATAAGCTTTGAAACCATATATAGATCATTAAAAATGGACAAGAATTGAGAGAGTTATAGTATTTTAAGTGAAAGTACTTTTTCTGGGAATATGAAAAAAACGATTTACAACAAAATTAGAAAGATGATAATTTTCGACATAGAATATCACCAAAATGGTGAATAATTTCTTGATAAAAATTTTAGATCATCGAATAAGCTTTCTAACGATATAAAAATCGCTGGAAACGGATCAATATTGAGAGAGATATGACTATTTTACTAAGACAATAATTTTCAGAAAAAAATAAAAACGAGATTTTATAGTTTAACCTAAAAGTTCACAACAATACGTGGAAGAACTCTCTTACCTCTTGATGACTCTTCTTAATCTAGATCTTGAAATCTCAAATTATTAGAATGGTGATGATGATCTCAATGTTATGTTGATGAAAATCATGAGTGTTGTTTGGCGAAGAGAATGAAACAAGAAGGAAAATTATAAATCTTTGATAGGTAGCGAGATGGATAACTTGTAGGATATAGGATTTTATGAGTGTCCTCTCTAAGAATTGTATTCAAATGAAAGAAAGAGATTGAGATTGAGTTTTATTTTTCTTAGGGTTAGAGACTCTGCATATTACGTATCAAAATGTGATAGATTTAGGTTTTATAATCTAATTAAATCTATAAAAGAAAATAATAAAATAACCCCTATAATCTGATGCTAATTTAACTCTAAATAGAATAATTAAATAAAAATCTTATTTGTTAGATATAAGTTTTAAATTTAAATTTTAAAACTTAGGGTTTCTATACTAAACTTAACAGGTCGTCACTTTGTAACCTAATTTTGACCCCAATAAAGTTAAAATTACGATAAATCTATTTCTACATAATTGATAGATCTTTGAATTATCTTTCCAACGCCACTGAAATCACCTCAATCCGAGCTCTAGAACTCCAGATATGATCGTTTTAGTAAAACAGTTTTTAATCCTGCGAATTTATCCAAACCTACGAATTTTTAACATTAATTAATTAAACTCACTAAATATATTATAAAACCCTAATGGACCTTCATATTGGGCTTTAATTAAACGATTACTTACTCTGTAAAAATACCATAATATTTTACTTTCGTAGTTAATACAACTTTAACTCTCTCTAAAAAATTGGTACAACTACTCTAAGCAATAATATCAACTCACTAACAACACAAAGAAACAAGATAATTATCCTCGCTCAATTATTATCCAAAAAAAAAAGAAAATTAAATACTATTTTAATCTGGATATTACACAACAATAGTTTGAAACTATTGATTTCAAGAAATAATAAAATATGTATATATTAATTTGCTTTTGGCATTACCAATATATGTGAAATCTATATTCTTTGAAATAGAATTTCATGCCTATTCATTCTCTTTAGGTAATGATATTTAAATATTCTAAATGTACAATAAGTTTGTACAATTCACATTCTATTAAATAATCAAGTATACTTTTATCTTGATTATAAGTGTGTCCGTACTACAAGTACGCGACCACTATTATTCAATTCCACACATGATATATAGATTTCATGCACTTTGATTGTGTGTGGTATCTTATCTTTTGGTTGTTTCCACTTTTTTCTGGAAATATTTGAGTAGTAAATAATGTCATTGATTATTTAAAATCATTACATTCACTTCGGGGAATGACGTTGAACAAGTAGAACATTATTATAAATTTCTTAAAAATTTATTACTTGTTCATCCATAAAAATATAAGAAATTATTCAACAATTTCTTTTACGATATTTCAAAGAATATATGAATGCAATTTTTGCATAGTCTTCAAGATGTATGCAAAATTTAATCTTTAATATATGTCAGATTCAATAAAATCCAACATTGCAAGTAATAACAATGTATAATAACATGACTAATACAAGAAATCTTTAAAAGTAATTGACTTCAATTCGTATCATTCTCTGTAGGGAATGATGAACAATAAATACATGCCTCATGTATTTAAATAACATTAGTCATGCTCATTGTTATTCTTATACTTTGATGTTTCAATGCAATTTTCTTAATATTCTTTTTGGATATTCAAAACCCACTATAAAATTGCATCAATAATAATCATTTTTAATGATTCTTTAGTTGTATTCACATAGATACAATCATTTTTTTTTTGACAAATATAAAACATTTACTTCAGGAAATGTTTGTCAAAATCTATATCGATATTAGATTACTTTTCATTGTCCTCAAAGAATACAAGAACATATATATAAATATGTATTCATCTCTTTCATTATATATCCATCAACTATATAATGAATATTACGTTTGCATAATCTTCAGGATATATGCAAGATTTTATTGAGGACGCATAATCATCATGATATATGCAATATTTTATCGATGATGCATAATCTTCAGGATATATGCAATATTTTATCGATGATGCATAATCTTCAGGATATATGCAATATTTTATCGATGATGCATAATCTTTAGGATATATGCAATATTTTATCGATAATACATAATCTTTTGGATATATGTATAATTTATATAGATTTTCTCTATCATAGCATAGGCACACATATATTGTAAATATTATGAATGATAAGAACATAATATATATATGAAATTAATAATAAATATATAAAAATATATACATACATATATAATATATAGATATATAGATAAAAAGAAAAAAGAAACCAAATGATTCTTGAAATTGTTTCAGTCAGATGAGTATATATATAAATATATATTTAGTGTATCGTGACTTTGAAACAATTCAAGAACTTTAACAAAATACTTACATTGGGTCTTAGGCAGAGATTCATGCTTGAAGCTCGCGCAGACTCGTGCTGATAACGTGTTATAAAATAATATAAAATAATATAAAGTAGATGAGAAGAAAGAAGAAGAAGATGAAGAGAGAAAGAGAAAGTGAATGAGAATTTCTGAGTTGTTTATTCTAATGGGGTGAACCCCTATTTATACAAATACAAGAGTGAGATATTAAGAAACTAAGAAAAAGAGAAACTAAGGAAAAGAGGAATGTTGATTACAATTCATGGTAATAAATAAAAGATTTGGACATCCACATAATTATTAATATTTATAACAGTATATTAATTTTTGTACTTTTTTTACGTGTTAAGTTTTCACTGGTGTTCTACTAGTGTTTTTTAGTTGTTCTACTGTTGTTTTGAGTTGTTCTATTTTGTGTTCTATTAGTGTTTTATAAAAACACAGTATTTTTGAAAACTTTTCCGTGTGACAGCATTTTTGTAAAAGTTAACACAAATTCCAGTATTTTTTGTAAGTTTTCCTTCAATAATTCAAAGGATTTTATTGCTAAAATTCAAAGGGCTATTTTCAAAAATATGGGAAAAATTATTAAGGTTATGATAAATATGGCATAAAAAGTAAATGCCACTAAATATGGCATTATCTAACCAATCAAACTAAAAATATGGGTTTTTTTCTAAAAAAAAACCATATAAGACATTAAAAAGAAATCTGAATTTAAAATTCATAAAAAATAAAAACTTAATTAAATTACCATAAAAAATATTAAAATTCTCTTCATATTTATTTTTTTAAAAAAATAAAACAAATAATACTATAGTGATTGCCGAAGTTGTCACTTGTGCTGGAAAAGTCATCGGAGTTTACTGCCGACACCGGAAAGTCGCCGGAGTAGCCGTCGGTGCCGGAAAAGTCGCCGGAGTTGCTGCCGGCGCCGAAAAAGTCATCAGAATTAGCATTGTCGCTGGAAAAATCACCAAGAAACCGGTTTCTAACATCAAGAAACTAGTTTCTTGGTGATTTTTCCGGTAATTTTACTGGTGACAATGCCAAGTCCGACGACTATTCTGGAGTTTGATGTCGGTGCCGAAAAAGTTGCCGGAGTAGTTCCTGGTGTTGGAAAAATTGCCAGAGTTATTGCCGGCGTAAAAAAAGTCGTCAGAATTGGCATTGTCGCCAGCAAACTCATTAGAAAAATCACCAAGAAAGTGGTTTTTTCATCAAGAAACTGGTTTCTTCACCAAGAAAGTGGTTTCTTCATCAAGGAACTAATTTTGTTACACAACAATAATAAAGATTATGAAAACAAAACAAAAATGATATACACTGAAAATAATTGAAACCAGTTTCATCAATCAACCAAATAGAGAAAAAAAATACAAAAAAAATTACCAAGAAACTGGTTTCTTCATCAAGAAACCGAAAAAAAAACCAGTTTCTTGGTGATTAGTCCGATAATTTTTCCGGTGACAATGCCAATTTTGACGAATTTCTCAGAGTTTACTGTCGGTACTGAAAAAGTCACCGGAGTAGATGTCGGTGTATTAGTCGTCAGAGTTGCTACCAATGCTAGAAAATTCGTCATAATTGCCATTGTCGTCAGAAAAATTACCGGAAAAATTACCAAAAAACTGGTTTCTTCATCAAGAAACCAGAAACCAGTTTCTTGGTAATTTTTCCGGCGACTATGCCAATTCTGATGACTTTTCTGAAGTTTACTGTCGCTGCCGGAAAAGTCGCCGGAGTAGCTGCTAGCGTCAGAAAAGTCGTCAGAATTGGCATTGTCAACAGAAAAATCACCAAGAAACCGGTTTCTTAGACTTCAAGAAACCGGCTTTCGTGATTTTTCGTTGATTTTTCCGCAAAAAATGCCAACTCCGACGAATTTTCCGGCGCCGGCAAAGAACTCCGACGAATTTTCCCGCACCGACCGCTACTCCGTGACTTTTCCCAAGACCGACAAAGAAACTCCGTGACTTTTCCGGCATTAATGACAAATAAAAATTCCTAAACAAATAAAAACATTAAATATGGGATTTAGAAACCTAATTACATATATATGGCATATCAAATACCATAAAAAAACCTAAAAATAAAAAAATACCATATAAATTGACCAAACTTAAATGTGCCATATTTATCATAAGAACTTTTAAAATCCATACTAAGTGTAATTTCCTCAAATTCAAACTTAGAAAATTAAATACAAATAAATTTATTATTGAGAGAGACATTTTAGCCGAGAAAACTCTAATTTCTTAGAAAGTCTCCTACAAAAACCGATAAGAACAAAAGATATGACTTATGAGTTGATGCGTTATAGTTTATACCTCTCACTACCTAACTTATCCATATCGTTGTCACCTTTACCATATGCAAAAACCATTGATTATTTCACCATGAATAGTAGTCATAAATAAAGATATATAGATTGCTTAATTTATAGTCATAATAATAGTTCCCTCTCCATTGTATTGTATATGATTAATTAATGGCCGATTTCAGAGGTCAACCTCTCTACAATTGTAGAAATTGCAGAAACCCAATTGCCCTCCGTGATGACCTTCTTTCCAAAAAATATAAGGTACAAAATACAAATCTCTCTCTTGCTTAATTTTAATAACTTATAATCAATTGTTGACCATAAAAGTCATCATATGTTTTTTTGGGTCAACTAAAAGAAAATAAAACCCAGTTGAAATTTGATTTTGTTTAGGCAAAATCTGGGCCTGCATATCTGTTTTCTCATGTAATGAACATAACTGTGGGGCCTAAAGAAGAGAAGCAATTGATGAGTGGTGTGTTCACTATTGCTGATATTTATTGTAGAGGTTGTGGTGAGGTACTTGGTTGGAAATACATAATAGCTCATGATCATGCTCAGAGATTCAAAGAAGGCAAGTTTATTTTAGAGATTGCTAAGATTGCCAAGTTGTACTAAAAATCAAATCAAAACTTGGATCAATCTTCTTCTAAAAACTAGTATAGTATATATGTCAAATCATAAATAATCTCACTATGTGGTTGTGAGAGTTGTTCAAACTTTTCTTTGTACTTAATATATGATGTTATCTAAGTTATGATATTTATTATTGGGAGAGGTTCTATAGAGACAATTTTATACTTTAATTTTAAACATTAAGTGGTGTTTGGTTAAAAGTAATGAAATGAAATAAAAATATAATAATTTTTATTTTATTTTTTTTGTTTAGTTGTATTTTAAAGCATTATTTTGGTAGAATAATAATTTTATTTTGAATTTGAAAAAATGGTTATATTAATGCAAGATGTGAAAAATTTTAATAATTTTTTTATCAATTATTTTATGCATTTTAAAATTAATTCTACTCCATTTCTATTTATGTTCTTATGTTTTCATTCATCTCATCTAAACGTCACTCAAGTTTAATCTATGTGTTCAAATTAAAATATATATTACTATTAATTAAAATAAAACTCATATTTGTAACAATAAAAGAAAAAAATTCCATAAAAATGCAGGCCAAAGTGATCTTAATTGAGGAATCTAATGCCATTATCTAAAAGAAATTTTTCAAAAGCTTAAGGATCTAATTAATTTTTCTATTTCTTGTGAGATTGGTAATTTGAAGTTTGACAAATTATTATGCGATCTTGGATTAGTATAAACTTGATGCCTTTTTTTGGTATTGGTGAAGTAAAACTCACAATAATTTCTTTACAATTAATATATCAATTATTTACTCATTTAAGAAAAATCATTTAAGTTTTAGTTAAAGTGGATTAATTGGTATTTTGTGGTGTTATAGATATGAAAGAAGACAAGAATATGCCATTAACTTTTGGGCACTATTTCTTAGCAACTAGTGACATACTGTTGCTAAATTTATGATTACTACGCAAGTATACGCAATCAAGTAGTACACTCACACAGGTGAGGTCGAACCACAGGGAATTGGACTAATTACTACTAAATTATACTATTGATTCTATCTGGTAAAAGAATACTTTTTATGAATTAAATAAAACAATTCAGAAAATTAAAACTAACAAAAGGAAGATTAATCAAGATAAGAAAATAGGGAGACGAATCCTGTTGTTAAGTTACCAATGTTAATGTTTAAATGCTATCCTTCTCTTGAAGTGAATGACAGATTATGAATTAACCTAGCTCTTTTCAGATCTTCTAGGTTCTAAATCTCATGCTCTCTAATTAATCTCTTAATTAAACCAACATGAAATCAGCATTAAGCAATAATCTAAATGTCACAAAGGCTATGTAAATACTTTCGTTTCACATCAAAACCTAGACTATCCAATTTTAGCATTCTCAATTCTCACTTTTCAGATTTTGAATTGAGATCATAAAACATGTAAAAGGTGATCAATCTTGCACATGGAACACAAATATGAATAGTATTCACAATCAAGATGGAGGAATGGCAATTAATCATTAACTAAGAAAAACTTAAACAACATTCATCGTTCTCCCTAAATAGGAGTTTAGTTCAAAACATCCATAATCAAATCCATAATTAACATTGAAATAGAAAAGAACATAGAAAAATTAAAGAGAAGAGAAAGAACTAGTTGACGCAATTGATCCGGGTCGCCACAAGCCGCTCTTCTAGCCTCCTTCTTTGTTTCTAGGGTTCCAATTCTCAATAATCCCTAATTTTCACGAACCCTTGCTATTTAAACCAATTCTCATCTTTAAAATTCGTGAAATTACGAAATTGCCCAAAAATCCCGTCATAAGGGTCCCCGTCGCGACTGGCAAAGCCCCCGTCGCGACGGGAGTTCACTTCGAATTTTTTTAAAACTTTCTGCCAGTTCCAGTCGCGACTGGAAAATTCCCAGTCGCGACTGGAGTGCAGTTTGAGTTCTTGGGGATGTCTCTGCCAATTCCCGTCGCGACTGGCGAATTCCCCGTCGCGACTGGAACTGGCAGCGACACCAATTTTGGATTTTCTTCTCGATTCTTTCGCCATTTCGCCTCAATTCTTGTACATACTTTCTTTAAATGCCCGAGGACCTGAAACAAAAGAATCAAGCGTAATATAGCCCTAAAACTAGAAACAAAGAGTGAAAACTAACCGAAATATGACCCGAATCTTAGACTAATTTTAGCCTAACACATACTTATAGGTGTTCAAAGAGGTACTTAACGAAAAAATTAAAGTAGCGTTTGGTTGGAGGCATGTAATGAAATAGAATAGAATGGAAAGGAAATAATTTTCATTTCATTCTTTTGTTTGGTTGCATATTAAAGTATTGGAATATTATTCCAATGGAATGACCTTTCTACTATTTTGATGGAATGATTATTATATTTTGAAGTGGAAAAAAAGACCATTCCAATACATGATGAGAAAAAATTTAATAATTTTTTTTATGCATTTTAAATTTTATTTCATTCCATTCTTATTCCTATCCCATTTCTATTTTTATGTTTTTATTCATTCTAATCAAATGCCACATACGTTCCACATTTATAAGTTTTCCAATCAAGTTTGAGAACACATACAAGATGATTAAGTTGTACAATTTGTCTAGTTCCATTAAATATGTTTCATTCTAGATTTAATAATTTAAAATTTGGGCTTTATATATATGTGCCTTATTTTAAACATTAATGAAGTTTGTACTAATGAAATAGGACAAAAATTACAGTTTGTACAAATATTGAATATTTGTGGAGTTAAGAAAAATTATAAGATTTATATCACTTATGTAACGCCCTAATGCTAAGGCACGCTACAGTGCTTTTTCAATTATTGTGCAATCTTTGCTAATCAAAGAAATTTCTTGAAAAACGTGTCAAATTAAAACTTTTGCTTTAAATATTAAACTTTGTAATAAAATATAATATTTACAAATCTCGGGATCCCTATTTCAAACTTTTGAAAATTTACTGTTTAAACTTTACATTCAAAATACACAAGTTCTGGGTCGCACAGTGACTTTCAAAATACAACTCCCAGATGTCCCGAGACCGAACACTCCAGGTCGCGCCGCTTGACATGTACAATCTCACCCGAACTCAGGTTCATTCCTGTTCAGCCTTCGCCTTTCCTTTACCTACACATGGAAGTAGAAACTGTGAGTCACCGTACCTCGCAAGAAATGCATATAACATACCATATAATTTCCGACCTGTAAATAGGCGCCCATACACCTATTTACAGAGCTTAACAGATGAGTATGAACGTTCATTACCAGGGTACAACCACTATACCACATACACATCGCACCTTACTGTACGAGTGTTGGTAGGGTTTATCCCGATCACTGAGTAACACTGAGTGATGTACCACACACCTTAGCATTTTTCCATGCTTGTGTTGGTATCACTGTATCGTACTCAAAATCACAACAATCATTGTACCAATACACTCTATAACTTATTCATACAAGTGTTGGTAGTGTTTAACATAATTCAAGCATGCATATATAAACACATATACACACATTCAGATAATCACATCATACATTATACACAGTTCTTACCTGTTTTCCGAATTCAAGTGTGCTGGCCGACCTGAACGGAATTCACGTGCTAGATGGATGCCCTAATCACAATAATAGTAATAGTTAAATCACTTTCCGGGACTTAAAACTTGAAACTAAAAGTTTCCCTATCGATAAACCTCATGGCAATACCCTAAATATCTCAAAATTGGCCAAAACTAGGGTTCTGAAAATTCCCCCAACAGGTAGACCGGTTCCCAACCGGCATCCCGGTTCTGGGTCACCAACCTGGCCGACCGGTTGGTACAGACCACCCAGAACCGGAATTCCGGTTCTACTGCTGGGAACCAAAAATTTATCCCCCTTGATTCAAATCAATCCCAAACTTTACCAAACTCTCCAGTATACCTATACAATGTATAAACATCCATTTCCAATCAACAAATCACAGAACAAACCAATAATTCAATTTATGCCATTAAAGCTCAAAGCTTGAGTTTCAAAACTCAAGCTTGCTTAAAACCATACTCAAGCAATAAAATCAGCTGCTAGGAACTTCAATCAACTCAAACTAACCCTAGAATTCGAATCCTAAACACATCAAACCTTAACAGCCCCTAAATTACAAAATCACCAATTCAACCTAACTTTAAAACTTGAAAACTAAGAAGGGTTCTTTAGGGCTTACCTCAACCTGAATCTTCCAAGCTTCCTTTGCTGGAAACTCCAAAATTTAACAGCCCTTCCCCCCTGATTTCTGCCCCAGCCGAAAGAGAAAAGAGAAAGAAAGAGAGAGTTCTCTTCAATTTGATTTTTCTTTGATTTTTCCCTCAAATGAAATGATTTTTCCTTTAATTAAAACTTGCTGAAAAACAAAGTGCTAGGTGTCAACTACTTGGGCAGCCACCTCACTCATCCATAAACAAAAGACCAAAATGCCCTTAGACTTAAAACTAGGGTATTTCCAAAGCTAGGGGTAAAATGGTCAAAATCCATAACCCCGCTCAATCCCGATAATTAATTTTCTCTAAAATATTCCCCACTATAAAATAGGGTTCTAAACTTACTCATGTGATTATCTAGCCATCCATCGCATTTTCCGTTGTCGCCGAGCAAAAATTACAAAATTAACATATTTCACATATAAGCTAAATAATACCCCTAGAGTTTAATAAAATCTCCGGAATTGAGAAATTATAACTCTAATATTTATTTCCAAATATTGGGGTCCATAAATAAATTAATTCACAAATAATAATAAAATAATAAAAATTAGTGCTAATTGCCTTTACTAATCCACATTACTAGAGCGGTCATTACAACTTACAAACTCAAAAATTTAAGTACTTGTATTGTTATTTACCATTTTAATTATTATTTAATACATATTTATATAATATTAAGGCTATCTTTACTTAAAGGGGATGAGAAATAATGTATGATATTGATTCCTATATAATTATTTACTAAATTTTAGAAAAGAAAAAAGTAGTGGGCCCACATAAATTAAGGAGAAAATAAAGGAAAATATTCTCCCCTACTTTCAAAGAAAATACATTTCTTTTTCCTAACTTATTTTATTTTAATTTTATTAATAAAACATAAAAAAGATAAATATACATTTTAAAAGTCTATTAACAATAAATAATTACATGTTTTAATGATTTTGTCAAATTAATACATTCTGATTATCTTTTCTAATTATCTAAACAAAATAATATAATTTGATTTTCTTTACAAGAAGTTTATTAAACAGCATAATAAAATATTATTTCTGATTATTTTCTATTTTAAAGCCGATTTATTTCTTTTACAGTTACAATTTAGTAAACGCGAATATATTAAGTTTTTCTTTTGTTGGGTAAATGTAGGGGTGTTCACTGTGCGGATATTGCGGGTTGTAACATTTTTTCCAAACTAAACTGCATATGCGGTTTTTCTAATTTCTCAAACCGTAACCGCACTGCGAGATCTTAAAATTGCAAAAACTACATCACAAAAATACAGTGTAATGCGGTGTCATTTGAGCAGTTTACATGTAAAGCCCGCTTAGTTAATTTGGAAATTAGCAGTTGTTTATGATTAATTATGAAATTATTTATAGCTATTTAAATAATTTATTACTGTTATTTATGGAATTCAGAAATGCATGATTATGCCATCAGTAGTTTTTAGATTTCGCATTTCCGGTGTCCGGTATTTTGGAACTCGGCGTTTGGCTCAGTAGGAATCACAACTTAGTATGTTGGTAATTTGGGGACGGGTTTAGACATTGGGAATGTCGGGAATGGCCGGGAATTTAGAATGTCCCAAAAATACCCCTTTAGTATGATTTATGTGATTTTATGGGGGAGGGGCAAAATGGTCTTTTTGCCCATTAGAGTTTTGTCTTATGTGTTTATTAATTGTGAAAAATAAATGTTTATTCTATTGTTACTTGGCTGAAATAATATGTTAAATGCTTGATAAAACCCTTTTCCCTTTTAATTCCACACTTAGTCAAAATTAGAAAGAAATTTAAAAACTCACACACACCAACTCTCTCTCTCTCTTTCGGCCAAGCTTTGAGCAGCAAGGAGGGGGTGTTTCTCCTTTGATTTTGGCTGGTTATTCATCATCTCTTAGGTCCATTGCAAGCTAGGTTGGTTCTTGTCTTTCCCTCTTTAATTTCTTGGAAAAAAATGTGTAAAAGTGATGATGCATGCATGTTTTTGTGGCTGTTTTTATGGCTGGGTTTAGTTGTTATTTTCTGAGGTTCAAAGCATGATTAATTGATGTTAATTGAGTTGTTTGAAGCATGATTAGTTAGGTTGTTCAAGCTTGTAAATTTTCTATGCAAAATGTGTGATTTTGATGAAATAGTATGTAATCTGTTACTATGTTGTTGCTGTTGTTCTTGTATGTTTCCAGAAGCTTATTCATGCTTATTTGAGTAGAATTAAATAGGTTTGGATGCATGTTAGTGGATTTGACCAAGTTTGAGTTTTGGAACTCAAAGCTTGGTCTTTAATGGTGAATTTTGTATATGTGTTTTCTGGGTGAATTTGATGCCTTGGATTTGTTCTAGGGATAGTTTAGAACAGGTCTGGAAAGTTTGGGACCAATTGGGGTTGAATTGGTCGAGTTATGGGATTTTTAGTTGGCTGCCTGCGAGGAACCCATTCCGGTTGTGCATCCGAATTCCGGATGGGGTTCAGAAATTCCCGTAACCGGAATTCCGGTTGGGCAACCTGGCCTACCTATTGGGGAATTTTTCCGAACCCTAGTTTTCCTCGTTTTTGGGTTTTTAGTGGGTATTGCCATGCTTTTTATCGATAAGGAAACTTTTAGTTTCAAGTTTTAGTCCCCGGAAGTGATTTAGCGTATCACTTATAGCGTTGTGATTTTTATGGTTTAGGAGCCGCAATCCGCCGCTCGGCTTCGCATTACAGTCAAGTTGACCGACACCAAATCTAATCCGTAAGATTAGTATAACAAGATGCATATGTAGATTACATGTTTAGCGTGCATGTAGGAAGCCCGCTAGATTACATTAGATATGTATTTAGGCTTTTGAACCATCCAACCCCGTCACGCTTCTAAGACAGGCCGAGTACATGACCAAGAATGAGTATGACCGGCTCGACCGATCAGCCGACACTTGGTTGGTGGTTCAAAGGCTATTGACCTATCCCGTCGGTACAGGCGGGAGTATGACCAGCAGCCGGAGTATGACCGGTTCGACCGATCAGGAGGATACTTGTCAATAGTACCGTCCCCTGAACGTTCAAAACTCAGTACCATGTTGGACATGGCAAGAAGTAGCTCCGCACCATGTTGGACATGGCAAGAGCGGACTCCGCATCGTGTTGGACACGGCAGCTAGTTATGTATGATATTTTTATGCTTTTCTTACCGAGTCCGTCGACTCACAGTTTATGTTCATGTGTAGGTAAAGGCAAGGCTGTTGCTGATGGACCGTGAGCGAGCTTATGAGATTGTACATGTCGGGGCGGTTAGGCCTGGAGCGTACGATCCTCGGGACAGCACGGCTGAGATTTTTGTAACCGTCGTTAGACGACTTTATTTTGATGTAAAAGTTAAACAGTGAAAACGTTTGTAAATGATTTTATAAATCGGGATCCCGAGACTTTTATAATATGTTTTACAAGTTTAATCAAAAAGCAAAAATTTAATTAATCACGTTTTTCCATAAACCTCGTTGATTAGCAACGAGCTGCACAGTACGTTTAAAAATCACGTAATACGCCTAAGGTAGTTAGGGTGTTACAATTTGGTATCAGAGCCGCCAGGTTGTCTTCCGAAGATCGTCACGACATGTACAATCATCATCAGCAGTTAGCTCGGTTCACGGTTCAGTAAGCCTTTATTGCTTTAGTAGTTTATTTTATTCAGTTATGAAAAAGAAAAGCCTGTTAGGAAGCATGTTAGTAGCCTGATAGTAGAATAGGCGCATGTTTCATTTCTAATTTCCAAATTAAGCGGCATTAGTAAGCTCGCCTTGAATACGACCTGATATGCCAACTCTTGGTTTCGCAGGCGGTTCTAATCAGATGGACGCCAGGCGGACTACCAGGAGTCAGGGCAACTCCGTGGGGTCGAATCAGGGAGAGGGAGCTCAGTTTCCCCCACCTGCTAGGGGCCGAGGCAGAGGTCCCCGAGGCAGGGCTCGTGGCCGGGGTGATGAGAACCCGCCACAGGCTGCCCAGGCTCCCCCAGCCGATCAGGGAGCCCCGAATTGGGAGTTACGGTTTGCGGAGATGCAAGCCCGGATCGAAGAACAAGACCTCGAGATTCAGAGGTTGAGACAGCAGGGTGCTCCAGCAGTTCCTGTGCCCGTAGTTCCAGTGGCACCTGCCCCTGCTGCCCAGGCCGGGATGGTAGTGGCGGCCCATAGATTGGAACCTTTGTATGAGCGGTTCCGGAAGCAAGCACCTCCGGTATTCCTGGGAGGTCCAGATGTATCGAAAGCCGAGCAGTGGCTGACGGTGATTACCGGTCGAATTTCATGGGTGTCACCGGTAATGACAGAGTGGTGTGCGCCACATTTCAGTTCCAGGCGGACGCCCTGGTATGGTGGGACATGGTGTCTCAGATCCATGACGTCACCACCATGACTTGGGAAAGGTTCCAAGAACTCTTCAACGCGAAATACTATAATGAGGCGGTCAGAAGCGCCAAGAGGAAAGAGTTCGTTCACCTGACCCAGCGGGAGAATATGAGCGTCACTGAGTATACTACTCAGTTTGATCGGTTGGCGAGGTTGGCCTCGGGAATTGTGCCGACCGACTTCAGCAGGAAGGAGAAGTATCTGGACGGGTTGAATCCCAAGATCAGGCATGACCTGATGATTACCACCGACGACAGCACCACCTATGCTCAGATGGTGGAGAAGGCACTGCGAGCTGAGGGCGCAGTGGGGTGCATGTCAGATTCAGTCAGTACTCCGGTTGGTGGCGGGACTCCTACCCCTCCTGCATCAGGCTATAACAGGGGGAGTAGCGGTTCGGCCATTGATCAGAGGAAGAGGGCACCCACTGCTTCCGGCGGCTCGAGTCAGAACAAGAGGTTCCGGGGGAACCAGAACAGAGGGAGTCGTCCTGGTGGTAATGAGACCCGATTCTCCTATCCCGAGTGCCCTAGCTGCAAGAGGCACCATCGGGGTGAGTGCAAGGGTCAGGGATGCTTTCATTGTGGCATGCCCGGACACTTCAAGAGGGAATGTCCCCAGCTCCGGCCAGAGGCACCGAGAGCTCCAGCGATACCTACTCCAGCCAGGGTATTCGCTATCACGCAGGCTGATGCAGATGCCAGCCCATCAGTTGTTACAGGTCAGCTTTTTATTAACAACTCGCTTTATTCAGTGCTGTTTGATTCTGGGGCTACACATTCTTATGTGGCGGCCAGAGTCTTTAGTAAGTTGGGTAGACCCTTTGATAGATATGAATCAGGGTTTGGAACCCTGTTACCTGGCGGAGAATTGGTTATCTCCAATAGGTGGATTAGGTCTATGCCGATCAGGATAGATGGTAGAGAGTTAAGCGCTGATCTGATAGAGATGAGCTTAGTCGAATTCGATATTATTTTAAGAATGGATTTCCTATCTAAATATTCGGCGAGCATTGACTGTAAGAGGAACATGGTGGTCTTCCAACCGGAAAGTGAAGAACCGTTTGTATTTGCGGGTTCGGTTCAGGAATCTCGGATCCCGGTGATCTCGGCTATGTCAGCGAGAGAATTATTGCACGGTGGGTGCTTAGGGTTTCTGGCCGTGGTGGTGGACACCACTCGGCCAGACACCATTCGGCCAGAGGACATCAGAGTGGTTCGAGAATTTTTGGACGTTTTTCCCGAAGAACTTCCAGGGTTACCACCTCAGCGGGAGATCGATTTTGTGATTGACTTGGCACCAGGGGTGGATCCGGTTTCCAAAGCCCCGTATAGGATGGCTCCAGCTGAACTTAAGGAATTAAAGATTCAGCTCCAAGGGTTGGTTGACATAGGGTTCATTCGGCCCAGTGTGTCACCTTGGGGAGCCCCGGTTTTGTTCGTGAAGAAGAAGGATGGATCTATGAGGATGTGCATCGACTACAGAGAGTTGAACAAGCTGACGGTGAAGAATAAATATCCATTACCTAGGATCGATGACTTGTTCGATCAGCTTCAGGGGAAGACGGTCTTTTCTAAGATTGATCTCCGTTCGGGTTATCATCAGTTGAGAATCCGAGAGGAGGACATTCCAAAGACGGCTTTAAAAAGCACTGCCCAGGTATGGACACTACGAGTTTTGGTTATGTCATTCGGACTAACCAATGCTCCTGCAACATTCATGGACCACGATGAATAGAGTATTCAAGGATTTCCTCGATATCTGTGTGATTGTGTTTATCGACGACATCCTCGTGTACTCTCAGTCAGAAGAGGAGCATGAGTTACATCTTCAGATGGTACTGCAACGACTTCGAGAACATAGACTCTACGCCAAGTTCAAGAAATGTGAGTTCTGGTTGTCTCAGGTGTCCTTCCTAGGGCACATTGTGAGTAAAGACGGGATCAAGGTGGATCCCGGGAAGATTGAATCCGTCAGGGATTGGCCGAGACCGAAGACAAGGATGACGAGATCGAAGCTTCTTGGGATTAGCGGGGTACTACCGTAGGTTCGTGGAGGGGTTCTCCAAAATTTCAATGCCCCTAACCGAGCTTACAAAGAAGAATCAGCGTTTTATCTGGTCAGATAAATGCGAAGCTAGTTTTCAGGAGCTGAAGCAGAGATTGATTACTGCTCCGGTGCTAGCTTTGCCTTCGGACAAGGAGAAGTTCGTGGTCTACTGTGACGCATCCAAACAGGGTTTGGGGTGCGTATTGATGCAGGCCGATCGGGTTATCGCTTATGCCTCTCGTCAGTTAAAGGATTATGAACAGCGATACCCGACTCATGATCTAGAATTGGCCGCAGTGGTTTTTGCACTGAAGATTTGGCGGCATTACCTGTATGGAGAGAAGTGTGAGATCTACACCGACCATAAGAGTCTCAAGTATTTCTTTACTCAGAAAGATTTAAACATGAGACAAAGGCGTTGGTTGGAATTAGTAAAGGACTATGATTGTGAGATCCTCTATCATCCCGGAAAAGCCAATGTAGTGGCCGATGCCCCGAGCGAAGTGGTCCCGGCAAGTAGCCGGCATGGTTCGCATTTCACCACAAACAGCGGAGGATATGGTTAGATCCAAGATTGAGTTTGTGGTAGGTCGGCTTCACAACTTGACGCCGCAATCCGATCCGTTGGAAAGAATAAAAGTCGCTCGTATGACGAATCCGTGAGTTAGTGAAAATCCGAGATGAGGTATTGGCCGGTCAAGCCAAAGACTTTTCGGTGTCGGATAAAGTGGGATGCTTTTGTATAAAGCCAGGGTTTGTGTTCCGAACAGTGTGGAATTGAGAAACGAGATCTTTGAGGAGGCTCATTCTACCCCGTATTCTCTGCATCCCGGCACCACCAAGATGTACCAGGATTTGAAACCGTACTTCTGGTGGAGCGGTATGAAGAAGAATTTGGTAGAATTCGTATCGAGATGCCTCACTTGTCAGCAGATCAAGGCTGAACATCAGAGACCAGCAGGGTTGTTGCAGCCTCTAACCCTACCAGAATGGAAATGGGAGGATATTACGATGGATTTTATGGTCGGGTTACCTAGGACCACGGGTATGTATGATTCCATCTGGGTAGTGGTGGACCGATTTACGAAATCTGCTCATTTTCTGCCGGTTAGAACAACATTTACAGTGGATCAGTTGGCAGAGTTATATGTCAGGGAGATAGTGAGACTTCACGGGGTACCGAAGTCTATAGTTTCGGACAGGGATCCGAAGTTCACCTCCAAATTTTGGCAAAGTTTGCAACGGGCAATGGGTACGAAGCTAAAATTCAGTACAGCATTCCATCCTCAGACAGATGGTCAGTCCGAAAGGACAATTCAGATATTGGAGGATATGTTGAGAGCCTGAGTTATGGACTTTGAGGGTTCATGGAGTAAATACCTACCGTTAATAGAATTTTCATACAACAACAGTTATCAGAGTACGATAGGGATGGCACCCTATGAACTGTTGTACGATAGGAAATGTAGATCCCCTATCCACTGGGATGAGACAGGGGAGAGGAAATACCTAGGTCCAGAGTCAGTTCAGTGGACCAATGAGGCAATAGAAAAGATAAAAGCTAGAATGCTTGCCTCACAGAGCAGACAGAAGAGTTACGCAGATCCGAAACGTAGAGATGTTGAGTTCCGAGTAGGGGACCATGTGTTTTTGCGAGTATCTCCGATGAAGGGGATTAAACGTTTCGGGAAAAGAGGCAAGTTATGCCCTAGATTTACAGGACCTTTCGAGATTCTCGAAAAGATAGGTCAAGTGGCATATCGGTTAGCATTGCCTCCAAATTCTTTATCAAGAAGTGCACAACGTATTTCATGTCTCAATGTTGAGAAAATACGTTTCGTACCCCTCTCATATACTCGATTATGAGAGTCTTCAGCTCAAATGCGTACATGTCATATGAGGAACAACCAGTGCAGATCCTGGATAGAAAGGATAAAGTCCTTCGGAATAAGACCATAGCATTGGTCAAGGTTCTCTGGAGAAACAGTAAGGTGGAAGAAGCCACCTGGGAGCTAGAGTCAGATATGAGAGCTCAATATCCAGAGTTATTCAGGTTAGATTTCGGGGACGAAATCCTTTTAAGGGGGGAATAGTTGTAAAGCCCGCTTAGTTAATTTGGAAATTAGCAGTTGTTTATGATTAATTATGAAATTATTTATAGCTATTTAAATAATTTATTACTGTTATTTATGGAATTCAGAAATGCATGATTATGCCATCAGTAGTTTTTAGATTTCGCATTTCCGGTGTCCGGTATTTTGGAACTCGGCGTTTGGCTCAGTAGGAATCACAACTTAGTATGTTGGTAATTTGGGGACGGGTTTAGACATTGGGAATGTCGGGAATGGCCGGGAATTTAGAATGTCCCAAAAATACCCCTTTAGTATGATTTATGTGATTTTATGGGGGAGGGGCAAAATGGTCTTTTTGCCCATTAGAGTTTTGTCTTATGTGTTTATTAATTGTGAAAAATAAATGTTTATTCTATTGTTACTTGGCTGAAATAATATGTTAAATGCTTGATAAAACCCTTTTCCCTTTTAATTCCACACTTAGTCAAAATTAGAAAGAAATTTAAAAACTCACACACACCAACTCTCTCTCTCTCTTTCGGCCAAGCTTTGAGCAGCAAGGAGGGGGTGTTTCTCCTTTGATTTTGGCTGGTTATTCATCATCTCTTAGGTCCATTGCAAGCTAGGTTGGTTCTTGTCTTTCCCTCTTTAATTTCTTGGAAAAAAATGTGTAAAAGTGATGATGCATGCATGTTTTTGTGGCTGTTTTTATGGCTGGGTTTAGTTGTTATTTTCTGAGGTTCAAAGCATGATTAATTGATGTTAATTGAGTTGTTTGAAGCATGATTAGTTAGGTTGTTCAAGCTTGTAAATTTTCTATGCAAAATGTGTGATTTTGATGAAATAGTATGTAATCTGTTACTATGTTGTTGCTGTTGTTCTTGTATGTTTCCAGAAGCTTATTCATGCTTATTTGAGTAGAATTAAATAGGTTTGGATGCATGTTAGTGGATTTGACCAAGTTTGAGTTTTGGAACTCAAAGCTTGGTCTTTAATGGTGAATTTTGTATATGTGTTTTCTGGGTGAATTTGATGCCTTGGATTTGTTCTAGGGATAGTTTAGAACAGGTCTGGAAAGTTTGGGACCAATTGGGGTTGAATTGGTCGAGTTATGGGATTTTTAGTTGGCTGCCTGCGAGGAACCGGAATTCCGGTTGTGCATCCGATTCGGATGGGGGTTCAGAAATTCCCAGAACCGGAATTCCGGTTGGGCAACCGGTCTACCGGTTGGGGAATTTTTCCGAACCCTAGTTTTCCTCGTTTTTGGGTTTTTAGGGGTATTGCCATGCTTTTTATCGATAGGGAAACTTTTAGTTTCAAGTTTTAGTCCCCGGGAAGTGATTTAGCGTATCACTTATAGCGTTGTGATTTTTATGGTTTAGGAGCCAGTAATCCGCCGCTCAGCTTCAGTTCCAGTCAGGTTGACCGGCACACCTGAAATCGGAATCCAGGTAAGATTAGTATAACAGTATGCATATGTAGATTACATGTTTAGCGTGCATGTAGGAAGCCTGCTAGATTACATTAGATATGTATTTAGGCTTCGAACCATCCAACCCTGTCACGTCGGTACAGGCTGGAGTATGACCAAGAAATGGAGTATGACCGGCTCGACCGATCAGCCGACACTTGGTTGGTGGTTCGGTGCTATTGACCTATCCCGTCGGTACAGTTTGGAGTATGACCACACGGAGTATGACCGGTTCGACCGATCAGGAGGATACTTGTCGATAGTACCGTCCCCTGAACGTTCAAAACTCAGTACCATGTTGGACATGGCAGTAGTAGCTCAGTACCATGTTGGACATGGCAGTAGCGGGACTCAGTATCGTGTTGGACACGGCAGTTAGTTATGTATGATATTTTTATGCTTTTCTTACTGAGTCTGTCGACTCACAGTTTATGTTCATGTGTAGGTAAAGGCAAGGCTGTAGCTGATGGACCGTGAGCGAGCTTATGAGATTGTACATGTCGGGGCGGTTAGGCCTGGAGCGTACGATCCTCGGGACAGCACGGCTGAGATTTTTTGTAACTGTCGTTAGACGACTTTATTTTGATGTAAAAGTTAAACAGTGAAAACGTTTGTAAATGATTTTATAAATCGGGATCCCGAGACTTTTATAATATGTTTTACAAGTTTAATCAAAAAGCAAAAATTTAATTAATCACGTTTTTCCATAAACCTCGTTGATTAGCAACGAGCTGCACAGTACGTTTAAAAATCACGTAATACGCCTAAGGTAGTTAGGGTGTTACATTACACTATCATCATTATCGAACATTATAATAAAAATTTAAAAATCAATCTATAACAATACAAAAAAAAATCTTATTAAAGTTTTAATATCATGACATATATAATAATCATCAAATCATTATATTGAATTGTCTCTAAAAAAAAAATAATATAATGTATACATATGTTATATATATATTTATTCTTATATAAAAAGACAATAAAAATCATATTGTAAAAAGGGTGTATACATATTTGGTACCCTATGTTTTATTTAAATACAAGTTTGGTATCCTGTATTTTCAATAATACTTATTTGGTACCCTGTATTTTAAAAACATACATATTTGGTACCCTAAACTCAAAATGTTTTGATAATATTTTATCAACATAATTAAATTATCTTCAATTTTACAAATTTTAGATTCAAATTTAATTATTTAATTACATATAATTGAGAACTGTTTGGCTATTAATAAAATTATATTGATTAAATTTTACTTTAGGTACCAAATATGTATTATTTCAAAATATAAGGTAATAAATAAGTATTATTGAAAATACAAGATATCAAATGTATTTAATAGAAAAGATATGGTACTAAATAGTATATTTCCTTGTAAAAATTAGTAACCATATAATATATAATGCGGTATAATTTGAACTACAATTATTAAATTTAAAATCGCAAATCGTACCGCACCGTGCGATTTAGAAAACATGCAAACTGTAATCGCACCACAAGAAATTTCAAAGTATATTTTTATGCAATATAGTAAAATACGGACGGTTTATAATGTGTGAGCGGTTGATAAACACCCCTAGATAAAGTTATCAACATTCTTTTTTTTTTCTTTTTTTTTTTGGGTCAACTTAAGTTTGTGTAAATATTCAAAGAAGATTCCTTTTACCGAAATTTGGTGCTATTCTTTTTTTTTTTTAAAAAAAAAGGCATTTGGTGCTATTCAATTATTAAGCAGTTATTGAATTATTTATTACCAGTTTGAATTCAATGGGGTAGTTAAAGACAGGTTTCGGCCCATGAGTCTATTTTAAATAATAAGCCCATTGTTTTTTTTTTTTTTTTCTTTTTGCTTATTTTTTGTTTTTTCTTTGGAAAGGATTTTTCACTTTTTTACTTCTATAAAGTAATATTTTTTTTTTTTTTTTTTTTGAAGAAAGTAATCAAACTTTATTTAACTTTCAAACTCAGCCACCAAACATGGTAGCAAATCAGTTGGGACATCCCCCATACTGAAAGTACGATCAGGGTAGGAAATAGCAGCTCTAGCAATTGTGTGAGCTACTAAATTTGCTGACCGTTTTACAAAAGAAATAGTGACACCCCTTAAATTTACAAGCAAGTTTTGACACTCTTTAATTACATCACCAAATAAAGAGATCATATGAGTTGGATTACGAATAGCTTGTACCACCACCAGACAGTCTGTTTCAAGGACCACTTGTTGCCATCGTTTGTCCTTAATCCAGCTAAGGGCCTCACGAACTCCAATTGCCTCCGCTAGCTCCGGACGTACAATACCATGACAAAGACGAGAAAGTCCCTCAACCATAAAACCATGATCGTTACGAGCCACGATTCCGTAGCCATATGCATGACTACCCTCAAAGATTGAAGCATCCACATTAACCTTGATTTCATTTGCATTAGGTGCGCACCATCGGTCTAACCCATCCCCGGCCATTAAACCTGTCCGTGATGTCTCCAAATATGGAGCTTGAGCCGAATTCCATTGTTCAAGATAGCAAGTGGAGAAAGCAACAATAAAAGAGGCATTCGAGGTTTTATTCTTCCATACCTTGTCTTCAAAAAAAAAAAAAAGTAATATTTTTTTATTTTACCGTGCAATCCTCTGTTCAGTCAAAAAGAGAAAAAAATCATCTGTTCAGTCAAAAGGGGTAAAAAGTAGGAAGAGTTCATTTTTAGTTGCAATCATAGCTCTAAGCTTGGACAAATGTCCATGCCTAGTTTAGTTTATATTTTTAGAATTTTTTAAAGTACGAGTCATACAGCGTCATAAAAAATATAAGTTGAGTCGTATCGTACTGTATAATAATTTTATAAGGTAGGCTTGATATGATTCACAAATCTAATAATTTCGTGTCATGCTCGAATTTGTATTGTGCATTATTTAGGTCAGCCCATTTTTCTTAAAAATACTAATCTATTTTTATACGGACTTAAATTCGTGTTCTATAATTTTGTATTTTTATTACAGTTGATGAGTTTGACTTTGCAGAGACCTGTGTTTTTGGTAAATAGTCGCCCGGGCTTGGTCTAAACAAGTCTTTCATAGATAAGAGTATAGTCTCACTCCTTCTATCGAGGGATTGGTTTTCCCTCTCTTTGAATTTCTCTTTCTGCTTCTAGCAAGGAAAATCTTTCTCGACTCAATACTAAATATATGTGTATTTTTTAATTTTAATTACTTTTATATTTTTTTTTTTCAATAATAGTTACTCACAATCGTATAAAAAATAATTAAATTAGTATAATTTATTACCATCATTTTAATATTAAAGAAATATTTATCATTATTATTATTATCAAATTATTAGACGTTTAAATGTGTCATACTTTCGAGCTAATCTATTCGTCCTTACGTGTCGTGTCGTGTCGTGCCTAAACTCATATTTTTCCGTGTTGTGTTGTGCCTAAACCCATATTTTTCGTGCCGTGTCGTGTTTAAGTCCATATTTTTTCGTGTCGTGTCTAAGCACATATTTTTTGAGCGGGATTGTGCTCGTGCTTCTCGGGCTCATGTCAATTTTGTGTTGTGTCAAAATATTCGGCCCATATTTACAACACTAGTTGGAACTAGTAATGTAAATACAAGTTGGGCTTTTCAACATGGTACGAAATCGGAATGAGCCCAACTAGACACAAAAAAATATAAGTTTAGGCACAATACAACACAACACGATGTTGTAAATTGTCGCGACACGAGACGAGAAAAAATAAGTTTAAGCACGACACGACAAGACCGAAGGCATGATAAGTAAGCACAAATAGACTAGTCCAAAAGCACGACACATTAAAAATTCTTATATTTTGATGATGATAATAATAATAATCATAACAATAAAGACAAATACTATTTTGGACCATGTATTTTGTAAAAATTATCGATAAGACCATTTGTTTTGTTAAATGGCAAATTGAACCTTATATTTTCTAAAATAATACAAAATATTACCCTGAATTGATTTTTTGTCAACATAAAAGTTAATAATAACCCGATCTAGAGTTGTTACGATAAAACTGGATACATTTTCTGCATTTATTCGTGCTAAAAATTATCTTCAAGTTGATTATATTTTAAAAAAATTATTAAAAATTGAGTTCAGGATACTATTTTGTACAATTTTAGAAAATACATGGTCTGATTTGTCATTTACAAAACAGATGGTCCAATCGATAATTTTTGCAAAACACATAATTTAAAATGGTATTAACCCTAATAATAATAATACATATGCATTTATTAATAAATATTAAATTTCTAATTATTCTAATTAATTTTTTATGCGATTATGTGTAAAATACTGTTAAAAAATATATAAAAACAAAAAAAAATTATAAAAAAAATATATATGTAATTGTAAAAGAAATTAGTAAAAAAATAGAGCTCAAAATAGAGTATGTGTAAGAAATTGGACTTACTTATTTATGAAAAACAAGCCGACCTAAGTAAATTATGATATAAATTTGAGCATGACACGGAAATATAAGCTTATATACTGTGATAAGCCTATCTTTTAAAATATTAGTATGACACAGTATGACCCGTATTCTTTTATGGACTTACACACAGTAGGACTGAACATCGGGCGGGTTTACCGGATTTCGGATTGGCGGGTTTCGGGTTCACGGGTTTCGGGTTCAAAAAATTGAAACCGAACCCGGACCCAAATAGGGCACGGGTTGGCGGGTTGGCGGGTCACGGGTTGGCGGGTTTCGGTTGGTCGGGTTTAGCGGGTTGACCCGGTCAACTCAGTCAACTCGGTCAACTCTTTAAAAAAATTAATTTTTTATTCAAATAATTATTTTTTTTATTTATTAAATTAAGCATATATAATATAACAATTTGTTCACAGTATCTACTATTGAAGAAAAAATGCATTAATCAAGCCAACCAACAAACAAACAACCTATTTATCAAAGATTCAAATCAAACTTCATATTCATGTTCATGAATCATGATAATAGTGAAAACTAAAATATTTCAAAATACATCCATATCCAATATCCATAGTCCATAAAAATCTAAAGTCCATATTATATATATAAAAATAGTAATAAAAAAAAATATATATAATATATTTATAAATTGGGTTGGCGGGCCGGTTCGTGGGTTCAACCCGAAACCCGGTACCCCTAAAATCTCAACCCGCCAACCCACCCGAAGGGTACCGGGTTGAACCCAACCCGCCCGAAACTTTTTTAATTTTTTTTTGCGGGTTCACCAGTTCGGGTTCGGGCGGGTTGCTCGGGTTCGGGTCAAACCCGCTCAAAATGTTCAGCCCTAACACGCAGGGCTAATCTTGAGATTTAGTGAATCACAAGAAAAAAAAAATATTTTTAGACCTTTATTTAGAAAAAAACTTTTAATATTTTTAAAATTAATAAAAAATATACATTTTTTAACTAAATTAAATGGATCTTAAACACAAACCTAATCACTTAAACAATTTTCAAAATATGAAGCAGGTAAATTTACAATTATGGTTGCAATTCAACTAATAATTTGAAAGTAAGTGTTATAGACGCGCTTCGTGAGGGCGTGATTCTACCAACTCTTCACAAACCATAAGCAACCAACCAGGAATAGAATATTAACATACTATTACTACTCAAGTTAGGTAAAGTGTTTGAAAATCAACAAATTAAATTAACCAACAAAATATAATATCAATTTTATTTTTTTTTTAAAAAAAAAAGATTCTCTCAATCAATTGATTTTTTTTTTTTTAATTGGGGGTCATTAAATAATAAATAATCACTAATTTTCTTCTTTAATATTTCCTCATCCAAGTAAAGTCTAAACAAAAATCCCAACATTTTCATTAGTTTCTTCCTTTAAAACTTTCAACTTTATTTTATTAATTTTATTATAGCTCATATCCTAATCCATAGCTATTTATTATGGATCACATTAAGTAGTTAAAAAAATCTTCTTTTTCCCTTAATTAATTAATCTTTCTTGTTTTGTATGATTTGAATTTGACTCAACACACAAAAATAAAAATAACAATTCCTTTTTATTTTATTTTTTTAAAAAAATTATTTTCCTATTGCTGATCCTTTTGTATTTATTTATTAATAATTTTACCTTAAATATATTAAATTTTATATGTAGGGTATCTTTGCTCAACCTTGTAATCAATCCACTTTTGTTCAGTCTTCCACGTTAACTCCATTTCTGTTCTTATCTTTCTCTTCACCCATTTGGGTCATCATTGATCTTGTTCTAGGTAAAGAAATTAATCTTCTTCTTCTTCTTTTTTTCCCTCAATTTCGATTTTTTTTTTTACTGTTGGGAATTAATTGTTTCTATTTTTTTATTTAAAAAAAATAAAAAAATCTGGGTCGAGTGGTGGACAGTGAGGTCTTTAGGGATCAATGGAGGATTTGGTAGGGCCTAGATTATACAGTTGTTTTAATTGCAGGAACCATGTTTCTCTTCATGATGATATAATCTCTAAAGCTTTTCAGGTAAGAAATTTACTTTTTATTAAGTTTTTTTTTACATTTTTTTTTGGGTTGATGATCATTGTTTTGAAAGGGTTTAATTGTAGGGAAATAGTTATTGAAATGAAACCCATGTTTAGTTTAGATCTTTGTTAGAGTTTTTTATTAGTTTACTTACTAATTTTGTTTAGACGTTTCTAATTCACGCTCGTATTCATAAATTAGTAGTGCATGCACTCAGAGTGGATAGTAAATTAGTTTGGATGGATTCAATGTACTACTCTCTTTTCAATGAAATGTTTGTTCATTTTTTTTTTAAAAAAAATAGGATAATAACTTTGTGATCTTTGTGCACTCAAGGAAACAAGTTTAAGATATCCCAAATTTAGATAAAGAAGAGAACTTTTGTCATTTATATTACATAAATTTGGATTAAGATTTTCTTAGGGTGCATTTGGTTACTCAAAAAACAATCCTTTTAACTTAAAAAAGTTACCCAAATTTAGATTTGAACATTGTTATATAACCACTATGTTTGGTGTTATTTGATTTGGTTGCTTATAACACAAACACCTTGTTTAACCCTTTTATTTTCAACACAATTTTTGTACACTTGTTAGGGAAGAAATGGCAGAGCTTTTCTGTTTTCGCACGCGATGAACATCTCTGTTGGGCCAAAAGAAGACCGGCATTTGATCACCGGTCTTCATACCGTTGCTGATATTTACTGCGGCGATTGCCGTGAGGTGTTGGGGTGGAAATATGTAAGAGCTTATGAGGCATCACAGAAGTACAAAGAGGGAAAGTTCATATTTGAAAAGGCGAAAATTGTGAAAGAGAATTGGTAACTTAAAAAACTAATGGCTTTTCTTCTTTAATTTCTATCATGTTGATGAAATTTTTATCAGGGCTTTTGTTTTGATTCTTCTTGTACAGAAACTTGTCTCATTCACCCATTTGAGATTTCTCATTGTTTTCTTTTTTTGTTCATATTCTCTTCTTAAAGTTGGAAGTTGTAAATGGATGATCAATTTAAGTGTGAATGGTATTTTGTAAACTCCAAAGGCCCATTTTCATAATCAATTTGGATTAGTGAAGTGTAATAGGTCAATTGATTATTTCTTTGCAGCAATTTAGGATGGAATATTATGATGTTGCTTAAGAGATTTTAAGCTTAAAATTTGTTGTGAATAATTATAATCATAACCAAACTATGATGCTCAGATCATCAAGTTGAATAATTTATCTGGAAACATATTCTCAAATCTCAATATAATGTCTTGGTTTGAGTTATAGAAAATGCGTATTATAAGAGGAACGACATGTCGTTTGTTGTCGTTTTTGGTACGGTGACTCAATTATATATCATTAATTCATGTTAGATGTCGTTTTTACTTAAGCAGTCAGTTTAAACTTGTTAGATAATAAGGTATGGTTTATTTTCTCTCTTTCATTTTCTTTTTAATTGCTGGTCTCCTAGCTTTTTGTTGTGATTGGTCAACACTTAAGATCTAAGTTTTCTAAGCTCGGTCAACTCACTAACAATAAGGATATAACATAATTAACTAACAATTTTATCCAAGCAATCCGAAGTAGGCAGAGAATGTCATCAATTTTCGGCTTAATCATTCAGGATTGTTTTCATTTATTGTCTTCTCTACCTAGTGTCAAAATAAACTTTATTAAATAATCAGCTAATCGAGTTGCTCATGTTGTTGCTAGGCATGTTCGTTTTTTCTCTGGTTGTAGCATTTTCGATCATAATGTTTGGGCTGACTTAAAGGCCCTCTTATATTTAGAATGCTTTTAATTCAACGAAGTTGATATTTCATTTAAAAAAAAAACAAAACAAAAAAAACACTACTCATTGCCTATATAAACAATTAGTCTATAATAACTCGGTACCATATTTAGTAGATCCAAGAATTTAGATTTTAGAGTATTTTATGAAGCAAGATTTCATTAGTGTGTGTTTGTAACTTAGTTATGTAATTTCTCTCAAGATAACCAGCCTTGGGAGCTGCTCTAGCCGCAGAGTAGACAAGTGACACAAAATCATCTCGATCGAACCACGTAATGTCCTCTTGCAACATTTTTTCATGCTTTATGTTTTGTTATCTTAGTTACAATTTCATGATTTTGATTCTAATCTTAAATTTGTTGTCCTTGTTGTTTTCTGTTTGTGTTGTGTGTGAGACAGTGTTACAACACTTCTACACCATCCTTTTATTTCTTGGCGCGAGCTTCACCACCATGACATCCCATTGCCTTGCTATGGCTCGAGTTCGACAATGTTTCTTATTTTTGGAGAGAGAATAATTCTATTGATTAACAAACAAAATCTGGTGGAACTTTACTTAGATCAAAAACTTTTGATCTTTAGTTAAGACACCAAGAATTCAATCTAAAACTTCATTAACTTTCGAAAGGTTAGTCTCTCCAATTACAACCATTCGAGAGAGTTGTTCTTTCCTAGTTGAGTCAAACTCATCTATTTTCTGTTAAATAAATTAACAATTAACCCAAGATCTATTTGTATATAACATATAACACAATAGTAGTATATGATAATTGAGTATGTGTACCTGATTGATCCATAGCAATTATCTCTGATTGATCCACAGCAGTTACTCCAATTTGATAGTGCAATACTATCAACTAAGTCTTCCTCCCTAGATCTCTAAATCAGAAGCAGTTTATTTTCTCTGATTATCAAAAGGTATACAATTGTGATGAGACAATATGTATTTATAGAGTTAGGGAGGGGACTTAGCTACAAAACCCTAGTTGCCGGGCTCGCTCATCAAAGGCTTCAGTCAACTAGAAAAGCCCACACTTCTGCTTCACCTAGACTTTACTCACAGATGCTAAGCCCATTAACAATTGATCACCAACAACATGGGCTAACACAGCAAAGAACTATCCAATCAACCCAAGTTTTAATAAAACCAATAAAATTTAATGTAAGCCCAAATAAAAGTCTAACATTCTCCCACTTGGGCTACATTGATTTTAATACATATATATTATATATCAAAATAATTTTGTTTGAAAACGACTCATGGGTTGAACAACAGGAAAACATTTGTGGCCACTTTAAAAACTGATAGTTCTCTGATAGCATCTCAACATACCGGTCCAATTCAACCTTTGATAATGAACTATGACAGTCATATTGCTTTTAACTCAACAAAAGACATTCATAATCACAAATACCAAAGTATTAAATCGACATGGTCAATAAGTCTAGTAGTGTGGTAAGGAATTATGTTCAACATGTGATCAATTTAAAATAACATAATATCCTTATTAGTCCTCAATTTCACTGATACCGTGATGCTTAATAAATAAGCCAGTGAAATTAAACATACACTACTTAATAAATAAGTAAGTGTCACTAAACTTGCTTAAATAATTAAGCCAATAACATATCATTGTCAATAAGCAAATAAATTTAAAAGACAATGATCACAACAATATGAACCACATGCTTTCAATTCAATCATTCTCGAGAATATAACAAAACATAATTGAAAACATATCCATTCAATAATAAAAAATATTGAAACATAAAATGTAGTTCATAACTTTATTCAGAAAATTATAAATAATAATTTCTAAAAACAAACAAAAAACAAAACTCCCACTAACCCAAAAGATCAAAAGATTCTAAAATGCCCATATTAACAACATGTTTATTAAACAGCACGGCACTTAACCTTTTGGTTAGAGGATCAGCTAACATCGACTCGGTCTTGCAATTTTCAATAACAATGTCTCCTTTCTTGACCAAGTCTCTGACAGTGAGATACTTTATTTCCATATGTTTAGAAGCACTACTAATCTTGTTATTCTTTGAAAAGAAAACAAGAAAGATCATTATCACAATAGATTAGCATAGGTGTGGAAATAGAATCAACCACTCGTATCTCCGAAATAAAATTCTTCACCACAAAGCTTGCAAAGATGCCCCATAACATGCAACAAACTCACATACATAGTAGATGATGTGATCAAAGTCTCGTTTAACACTCTTCCAAGAAATAGCAAGACTCGCCAAGGTGAAAATATAGCCGAAGTTGACTTTAAATCATCTACACAACCACCAAAATCTGAATCTGAATAACCAACAACTCGAAGATTGTCAACATGCTTATACACAAGCATAAAACTCTTCGTTCTTTGCAAATATCTCAAAACTTTCTTGGCTGCAACCCAATGATCAAGGCCAGGATCAGATAAATATCTCCCAAGAACATTGACTACGAAAGCTATGTCAGGTCGAGTGCAAACCTGAGCATACATCAAACTCCCTACTACACTTGCATAAGGAATGTTCTTCATTGCTCCTCTTTCCAAGTCGTTCTTAGGACATTGCTGCTTAGTGAACTTGTCCCCTTTCAGAATAGGAACAGAACCAGCTTTACACAAATCCATGTTGAACCTTTTGAGCACACGATTAATGTAAGCTTCGAGATAAGCCAAGAACTTTTCGATTCCCGTCACGATGGATCTCAATCCCCAAAACATAGGATGCCTCTCCAAGATCTTTCATATCAAAATTGGAAGACGGAAAATTTTTGGTCTCATTTAGTAGTGACAAATCACCGGCAAGTAAAATGTCATCTACGTAAAGAACAAGAAAAATATAACGACTCCCACTGATCTTCATATAAATACACTGATCAAACTTGTTCTCTACGAAACCAAATGATGTCACAACCTTGTCAAACTTCAAGTACCACTGGCGAGATGCCTGTTTGAGACCATAAATGGATCGTTTCAACTTGCAAACCAAGTGTTCTTTTCCATTCTCCTTGTAGCCTTCAGGTTGAGACATATAGACTTCCTCATTCAATTCTCCATTCAGAAAAGCAAGCTTTAACATCCATTTGATGCAACTCTAAATCAAAATGCGCAACTAAGGCCATAATAATTCCGAATGAATCTTTAGTGGAAACAGTGAGAAAGTTTCGGTGTAATCAATACCTTCTCTTCGAGTAAAGCCTTTAGCCACTAAACGCGCTTTAAACCTTTCAATCTGTCCCTTTTTATCCCTTTTAGCCTTTAAAATCCACTTACAACCTATTGGTTTAAAACCATCAGGTAATAAAACTAGCTCCCATACACCATTTTTCTTCATGGAGTCGATCTCATCATCCGTAGTCGCTAACCATTTTGAAGATTGTGGACTATTAAGTGCTTCACTAAAAGTGACGGGATCCACAAAATGATCAATATCATATTCTCCTTCTCCAAGATAAACAAAATTATCATGACACTTTGTTGACTTCTTTTGTCTCCGAGATCTTCTTGAGGTACTTCGGAATAACTTCTCTTTGTTGATCATTGTTTTGAATAACATCTTCCACAACTGGAATTTCTTCAATAACAAGATTCTCATTAACAATAGGAGCTTCATCATTAATAGGCCCTTCATCAATAATAGGACCTTCATCATCTTCGATATCGGGAGCAATATATTCATCAACAATGGGAGCATTACCAACTGGAGTAGGATGGAGACTACTATTATCATCTCTTGAAAATGACATAGGAATACAAATTCCTTTAGAGGACTCCCCCATTTCAAGAGATGTTGAAGGAATTTTCTCAGCAACATCAAATTCCAGAAATTTAGCAGTCTGAGATTCAACAATTCGCGTACCACGAGTGGGACAGTAAAAGCGATAGCCTTTTGAGCGCATTGGATAACCAATGAAATAACAGCGATTTGTTCTCGGATCTAACTTTTTCAAATTAGGATCATAAATCTTTACTTCAGCTGGACAACCCCATACTCGAAGATGATTAAGACTAGGCTTCCGCCCAGTCCATAACTCAAAAGGGGTCTTGGGAACAGATTTACTGGGAACACGATTTAAAATATAAGTTGCAGTCATAAGTGCTTCACCCCATAAAAACTCTGGAAGATTTGTTCTACTCATCATACTTCTAACCATATCCATGAGAGTGCGATTTCTCCTTTCAAAGAACTCCATTTTGCTCGGGTGAACCGGGAGCATATTGTATTGAGCAACTATACCATTTTCTTGTAAGTACTCTGCAAAAAGCCCCATGTGTTGTCCAGATTCTGTATAACGACCATAATATTCTCCTCCACGATCAGAATGAACAACTTTGATGACTCTTCCTAATTGTTTCTCAACCTCCTTTCGAAAAATTTTGAGTTTATCAAGGGCGTCAGATTTTTCTTTAATTAAATAGGTGAATCCATAACGAGAAAAATCATCGATAAAAGTGATAAAATACTTATTTCTGCACAATGTGGTGGAATAAGGACCACTTATGTCCGTGTGGATAATTTCCAATAAAGATTGACTGCGGTTTGCAGTCTTCTTTCTTGTTTTAGTCAATTTTCCACGAGTACAATCAACACAAGTATCCCAATCAGAAGCATCAAGAGGAGGAAGTATTTCAATTTAATTAAACGATCAACCCTTTCTCTGGAAATATGACCCAATCTTTTGTGCCATAACAATAAGGATGTTTCCTTAATATGAGGTCTTTTACCCACAGTATTCACAACATTAAAAGAGGAATCTAAAGGAGCCAATGACAACTTGTAAAGACCATCAGAATAAAAGCAATTTCCAATAATTCGAGAGTCAAGCATAATGTCAACATTATCATTTGCAAAATGAAAAGAATATCCTTGTTTAACCAAAAGCGGAAGCGAAACTAAATTCCTTTTAAAAATAGGAACATAAAAAGTATTGTTCAGAATAATCTTATCACGAGACTGTAATTCAAGAATAAATGTTCCAACATAGATAACGTCAACTCCAACATCATTGCCCACTTTAAGCTTGGACTCCCTCTCACTTGGCTTCCTGAGATCCCTTAGCCCCTGTAAGGAAGCGTAAACATGAACGATAGCACCACTGTCTAACCACCAAGAATCAATAGGAATATCAACTAGATTAGATTCAAAACAAACACATGCCAATGGATTACCTGATTGTGCTTGCTTCTTTTCTAACCAAGTCTTAAATTTGTGACAGTCCGTTCTCCGATGCCCCAATTTTTCACAAAAGTAACACTTCACATTAGAGTATTTGGACTTTCCGTTGTTATTCTTCTGTTTATTCTTATGCTCCTTACCATTACCATTCTGTTTAGTAGCACCATCATTTTTATTCTTGAATTTTCCTTTTCCTTTGTTGGGCTTGAGGTGAGAAACATAGTTAGCAGATTCATTCTTCTCCCTTTTAAGCTTGCTTTCTTCAGCTACACACTGAGAAATTAGATCGCTGATAGTCCATGTTTGATTGTAAGTGTTGTAGTTTGTCTTGATAAGGCCGAAAAGAGGCAGAAGAGCATGAAGAGCTCGATGAATAATGAAAGAGTCAGAAGAGGAATATTATGATCTTTCAACTTGGACTGAACATTCACCAATTTCAGAATAAAATCTCGCACTCCTTTTATTTCATCATACTTCAGGGTTGTCATTTCATCCATAAGATGTCCGGCTTCGGCGTTTTCACCAGTGTCGTATAATTTTTCTACAGCATTGAAAAACTCTTTGGCATTTGTAGTGTCTGGCAAACCACTCAATAGATGTTCAGGAATGGATCTTTTCATAGTAAGAAGACTAAGTCGACTTTACTTTTCCCATTGTGCATGATGAGTTCTCTCGCGTATCTTGGAGTCTGTAAGATCAGCAGGTTTTTCTTCTCGTAGGCACAAGTCCAAATCCATTATGCCTAAAGTAAATTCCACATCTCGTTTCCATGTCTTGTAGTTGGAAGCATTCAAAATATGGATGGAAGCATTATTGTTGTTCACAGAAAAGGAGACTGAAAAATTCAAAAATTAAAACTTGAATAAGCAATATGAGCAATGTATTAAAAATATTGTAGAATCAACTGGTCATTATAAACTCCCCTTTGGGGTGAGAATATAACACACACATGATCTACCTTCATGAAGTTAACAACAAAGAAAAAATACATATCATTTAAGAATTTTATTACCTTTGGGCAAATAAATTTCTTAAAAAATATGTATTAATTCAAGCAAAAAAATAATAATAAATTTATATATTTAAATTATTACCTTTGGGCAAATAATTAAAATATATATATTTAATATTAACTCACTTCATGGAATGTGAACTAATATATGTAAATACTACCTTTGGGCAAGTAATTACACTTATAGTCAACCAAAAATATAATATTTTCTTCAACATGTGAAATTTGGTGATAAAACAATCATTGAAAATTAATAATTTTCAACCAAATTTCCAAAAGAGATATATAATTGCTTTTATTATATTGATAAGCAAAAAATAAAGTGTCTACATAACACATTATTTTTGTATCAAACAACCAAGTTTTATAACTTTAGAACAACAAATAATTAAAAGATGTGAAATAAAAAATATTGGTGGAGATTACATAGTCAAAATAAATTAAATAAGAGAGTGACTATGTCATATGGGACGAGAAGAAACCCAAAAAATTTTCTATGATTGACAAATTTCGAAAAATTATCAAAAATTATTTTTATTAATTTTTTAACTGCATAATTATCATTAAAATAATAATAATTATTAAACGGAGTCAAAAAATTAATTAAAAATCATAGAAAAATCAGAAATTGAATTTTAAGCACGCTGAAAAAAAGAACGTCGAAAACCGATGCCCCACGTGGCCGCACGCGCCCCCACGCGCCACCTGCGCGAGTGGGCTTCGCGACCTGCTGCTTCTTCTTCTTTCTGGGCGGGTTTCAGTCGGGTCACGCGACCCGTTTTCCTCCAGTCGGGTCTGGTCGTGTTTTCCGGCCAAAAACTCGACGAAAACACCGGAATTTGGATGGGTTTTGCTCGGGATTGAATTTCTAATTGATCTATGCTACTAATTTCGGTTATTAAAGTCTAAAAAACAATAGATCTAAAGAAAAGCAATCCAAAAAATAAAGAGCATAAAAAAAAAAAAAATTGATATGGAATATCAATCTTAATTACAATACAAAATTAATCATTTAAGAACATTCATAAACAATTAATAATGAGATATCTATAATCAATTTTAGATTAAAAACCATAAAATCAAAATACACAATTATAATTTCACATTATAATCATATAAACCCTAAAACTTTAAAATTAAAATTCTCTTAATATAGACTATGAATTCAAACACATAATATATCAATTGAAAGAGAATTTAAAGATCAATAAAATCCCTAAAGTTTTAAGATTTATAAACAAAAAAAATACACATAAAATAATAACGAAATTGATATGAAATTATGGATAATTAACATATACAAATTAATTATACTAATTATAGGTTCTAAATCATATACAATAGGCAATCTGATACCACATGTTAAATAAATTAACAATTAACCCAAGATCTATTTGTATATAACATAGAACACAATAGTAGTATATGATAATTGAGTATGTGTACCTGATTGATCCATAGCAATTATCTCTGATTGATCCACAGCAGTTACTCCAATTTGATAGTGCAATACTATCAACTAAGTCTTCCTCCCTAGATCTCTAAATCAGAAGCAGTTTATTTTCTCTGATTATCAAAAGGTATACAATTGTGATGAGACAATATGTATTTATAGAGTTAGGGAGGGGACTTAGCTACAAAACCCTAACTCATCAAAGGCTTCAGTCAACTAGAAAAGCCCACACTTCTGCTTCACCTAGACTTTACTCACAGATGCTAAGCCCATTAACAATTGATCACCAACAACATGGGCTAACACAGCAAAGAACTATCCAATCAACCCAAGTTTTAATAAAACCAATAAAATTTAATGTAAGCCCAAATAAAAGTCTAACATTTTCAAGATCATCACCATGGGTTCAGGCAAGTACAAAAAAACAAACCTGCCCTTTTATTAAAATAACCACACTAAAGGTTTGTTAAGTACAACGTGTTGTATTGTATTATATTAATATTATTTAATACAATATTATGTTTGGTATTAATTTGTATTATTGGGTTGTGTAAAATTATAATATCTTTACAATAAACTCGATCCCAACCCTGACCCTGGCTTGGACTCGAGTCTGCACCCCATTCCCGGAGAGTGTTTTGTAAAAATAGACTTTATAAAAAAAATTATTAGCAAAATAACTTTATAATAGGCTAATTAGTAATTTTTCCCCTTAAACTTTGACATGTACCAAATCGTGCCCTCTGAACTTTTTTGGCCGTTAAAAATTCCCCTCGAACTATTGAAATTGTTAAATTTAAGGACTTCTGTCTAATTTCATTCAATTTTACTATTTCAGTGATTGTTTATGTACTATTTGGTAGATATCAAAGTCTGGGGAGCATGATTTAGTACATAAACAATCACTAAAATTATAAAATTGAATGAAATTAGACTAAGTCTTTAAAGACGGCCAAAAAAAAGTTTAGGAGCACAACTTAATATATGTCAAAGTGTGGAGGAAAAATTACTAATTAGCCTTAAAAAAAATAATTTTTAAAAAATATCTAGCAATTATTATATTAAATTTTAGCATAAGATTAAAAAAATAAAAAGAAAGAGATCAAAAGAAGTGTAGAGAGAGAGAGAATGTACCTGAAGAAGGCTATGTGGAGTGAGGGAATATCAGCAGCGGAGAAAGATTCGACGGAGTCGGAGTCTGACCCACCGTCGACGGAGGTGAAAGACCTCGTCAATGTCTTGACCCAACAGAGAGTTTACAGGGAAGTCACCCTCGCTCTCCGTAGCGGTCTCAGGGACGCCCGAGCTGAGTTCTCTTTCCTCCGAGTCCGCGGTCTCACAAGGCTCCTCAAGTTTCTCCGATCTGTGGCTCAATCCGATCTCACCATCAATCTTTTCTCCCAGACTCAATCCATCTCCGAGCTTCAAGGTTTGAACTTCCATATCCCAATTCAATGTTAGCGCTTTCGATTCATTCATGGAATTTGTGCTTTACAAAATTGGGGGATATTTGCATGAATTCTAAGCAAAAAGATTTAAATTTGTGATACATTTCCTTATAGAAAGAGGATCAAAATTGGTGTAGCTGATTTGATTTCGAATACAATTCCTTTACAATGTAATGAACAGTGGTTCCGGTCCTCTTTCAACATTCATTGAATGAGTCTGAAGATGAGATTGTATCAACTTTGGATCATATTTTTGATGTGGAACCCATGAAGATCACTAGTCCTTCTACCGATTCTGAAGTTTCACTTGCTCTTCGTGTTTTGGAAGGTTGCTGTCTTCTCCATAAAGATAGTACTACGTTAGCTCATCATTACAAGGCAATTCAGGTCTCTATAGACTTATTTTCTATTTGAAATTTGAGCTTATAACTATAAGAAATTTTCACACTGAAAAAAGAAAGAACTAAAACAAACCTTGTGTGATGTAGGTATTGATGACCATATTATCAACTAGAGGAGTGCTTGAACAGGGTGCTTGTTTAGATGCTTTGATCTCCATTATGCTGGAATCATCAGCTAATCAAATGGTACAGTTTTATATTATAGATGTTGTATAAAAAATACATGATGGTAAATGTTTGAAGAGTGAGTATTTGTGGGATCTATATGTAACATGCATATATGTGTTTGATATATTTGATCAGGATTTTGAAGCATGTAATGGGATTGAGGAAGTTGCAGAGCTTATAATAGACAAACAAGTAGATGAAAATCTCAGGTTTTTTCTTCTATTTATTTTTGCCCTTTTCTTTTAGAGGTTATATCTCATGCTGCTGTTAGTTTCTAGTTGCAACGTAAAGGCCAGTAGGCTTGGGAGTTACTGGAATTGACATGTTTGGGTCAGGGTCTGAACTTAGTTTAGCCATAGATAGTTTCTGGACAATCGATTCCCTTTCGGGTCTATGTCACATAAATCCAACCATATGCTGACAATAGATAACTGCTGCTTTCTTAGGTTGAAATGTGGAGAATTTTTGTTGCTGCTCATTGGGCATGTAAACGGACGAGGGAGGCCTCCATTGGCATCCATACAAGAAGACATTAGGCGGCTTCTGGGCGAGAACTCTGCCTCCTTGATATGGGCAGCCAGTCAATTTGGCTCTACTCTTGATCCAGAACAGAGATTGACTGCACTGCATATCCAAGCTCGAAGAGTGCTCGAATCCTTAGACCTGTACTGAATTCCTCCTTTAGCTTTTTCTCCTTGTTTTCTGAAAATTCTTTTCTTCAATTATTTATATTCAAGTTTCTAGAATGCCTGATAATTGGGGCATTAGTTATCAGTAGAAACTCTAAACATATAGTAGTACCACACAATAGTGTCTTTCCTTTTATTTTGTTTGATGTAATCACAAATCATTTGTAAAAAGTCCAGTTACATGTGCAAATGCAATAGCATGTCTCTTTAGATCTGTTGTGAGATTTAGTTTCATCTCGATCTTCAATTCAACTACATCCCGGGCTCTTTCGCATCGTCATATCTGGCTCTACCTCTATTATCCACTGTGGTGCAACTTCTCCAAACTCAATGTTACCACAGAGAACATAGCCTCCAAGCATAGCAACCCACAAAACCAAATCAGGTTTCATTGGACTGATAGGAAAGTCAGGATGTTTGGTTTAAACTCATTTTTCTCCTTATGTCCTCCATGCATTTCATACATAAGCATTGTAGGATTTCAAAATTAGGATTCAAGATTCTGTTACGAGCCGAAAATGCACGGTTCAGACTATCGCATTTCGCATACATGCCCACAACTTCTGCTTGCTCCTCCTATGTAAATATCTGAGTTGTATCTAAAAGAATGTATGTGAACTTGCTGTTAAAATAATACCAATTGAAGAAATATTGGGACCTTTTTTTTTGTTCTTTCTGTTTGATTGCAATGAGAATAGGCAGATAGTATTCTCAAAAGTGTTCCTTTACCTTCATCAAAAGCTCTTTGTGTATTTGCAAATTTAATTGCAAAAGGTTGCTCTTGTTGCCTTAATAAACCTTAAAGAAAATTTTAAAAAATCAAAGTATTTTTAATTTTTTCTTACCCAAACACTATAAACTCTTTTATATTTTTTTTAAAATGCGTTTGCTGGTTTTCAATGTTAAAACACCACCAATAACAACAACTAGCATAGCCAAATAAAAAAAACTTTGATTTTTAAAATTTTCTTTAAGGTTTATTAGAGCATTGCTATGAGGCACCAGTGGTGCCTAGCACCTTCTCGACATGTCGAGTTGCGATTGGTTAGCGATATTCTCTAAAAGCTATTATATTAAATTATATGAGACCTGATACTTAGTTGGATCAATAGCGATATTGACATGTAGGAGGGTGCTAGACACCACTGGTGCCCTTTAGCATTTCTCGGTTTATTAGGGCAACAATAGCATCTCCAAATCCAATGGGGGTTGCCGTCTTTGCTACATGTGCATTTTGGTCAACATTTCAAACTAATTTTATAAATATTATTGTCCAAAATAAGCAATGATCATGTGATATTATTATTTATTTATTTTTTTTGAAAAAAATTACTTCATCACTAACTAATATTTTGAGAGAATATATATATAAAGAGTTTTTTTTATTTTTATACTTAAAAATAGTTTTTTTTTTTTTTTATATTTCTACAGAATTCTATACAGAAATTCTTACAATAACTAATGGAGCAACCTAAATCGCAACTAAAATCCGTATAGCAACCCACATAGAAACTACCAGAGCAACCCAAACCGTAAATTTATATAAAAATAATAATATATAAAGTAATTTTCCTATATATAATTATGAAATTTAATTAAAAAGTAGTATGTGGGAATATGGTAAGTAATTTTTGGAGTTGTCTACAATTGAAGTAATTTTTGTAGAAAAATGTATCAAATCTTATGTGGATGAGAAATAAAATAAAAAAAAAATTATTTTAAGATAATGTGTGTATTTTGACAACTATAAATATTGCCTTTTATTGAAGATGCTCTAATAGTAAATTGCCATCTAAGTTGCTTGTGGGAAGTGGTCTCAAGAGCAGCTGAGGTGAAAGAAGGAGAAGTAATATTTTTATTGTTATAGGAATTGCTATCAAAAAAGTAGGACTATATAAGTAAAAACTTTAAGATAAGAATGTATTTTCTTTTTTATATATATATAAAGAAAGGTAAAACAAGTATTAAGAAGGATTCATTAAACTAACAAAATAGATTCCAAGTCAATGTTTCTCTAGATTTTTCTTTTAAATTAAAGAAGCTTTTTTCATGTTTTATCCAAACAAACCTCAAAGTAACTTTGAGACTTCAAAAACTCTTCTAAAGGCATATCAAACAAGCCCTTTGTCATATTTGATCAAGATTTTAAAGCATGTCATGGGCAAAGTTTATAATAGAATCAAGTTAGATTGTTATGTTGCAGTGATAATTTCACAAATATTCTTTGTTTTCTTTCTTCTTAGTCCTATTTTTAAGCATTCATTTAAACTGCCTGATATTGAGGCAATAATTGATTTGTAATCAATGTAAGTATATACCATAACACAATATTATGTTTGAAGTACTCACAAACTAGTTGTAAAATCCACTTTCATGTGCAAATGCAAAATTTCTAAAGTATCATATATCTCTCTTGCTCTATTGTGAGATTTATCACTAGCAAGAAAAACATGAGTTTCATCTCTATCTTCAATCCAACTACATCCAGGGCTCTTTTGCATTCCTCTATCCTTCATTAACTCTCTCATTTTAGCTAGATCATACCACCTTCCTGCATAGGCATATAAGTTAGCTAACACAACATAGTTTCCGGTATTATCTGGTTCCAACTCTATTAGCTTCTGTGCTGCAACTTTTCCCAACTCAACATTACCACACAGAACACAGCCTCCAAGCAAAGCACCCCACAAAACCGAATCAGGCTCCATTGGCAGTCTTTGAGTAAATTCATAAGCTTCATTAAGTTTACATGCTCGACTTAGAAGATCGACAATACATGTATAGTGTTTAAGCGTCGGTTTAACATTGAAAGAGCTCATCAAATCGAAGAACTCATAGCCCAACTCAACTGATCCAACATGGACACATGAAGAAAGAACCGATAGGAATGTCACAGAGTCTGGTCTAAATCCATCTTCTAACACTCTGCGAAATAAGGCGATTCCTTTCTCGCCATAACCATGCATTGCATAAGCAGTAAGCATGGCATTGTGGGATACCAAATTAGGATTTGAGATCCTGTTATAAGCCAAAAATGCATACTTTAAGCTTCCACATTTTGCATACATGTCTACAAGTGCTGCTCCTATGTAAACATCAGAATCATTCCCACATCTGATAGAATTTGCGTGAACTTGCTTACCGCGCTTTATAGTAGCCAGCCTCGAACAAGCTGATAAAACAATACCGACGGTGTATTTGTCAGGCTTCAAATTTGAAGCCTGCATTTCAGAGAACAATTCCATGGCTAAATCAAGATGATTATTTTCAACATGGCCAACAATTATACCATTCCAAGTGTATAAATTTGGCTTAAAGCCATCTTCCTTCATCCTTTGAAGAAATATTGGGATTTTTTCTATTTGATTGCAGCGAGAATAGCCCGATATCAAAGTGTTCCAAGTAGTGATATCCCTTTCCCTAACTTCATCAAAACACCTATGTGCAGCCAGTAGTTCATGGCATCTACAATACATTTCTATAAGGGCACCACCCACAAAAGTGTTTGATTGCAAACCCCTAATAAGGGCATGAGAATGTATCTCTTTCCCTTGTCTCAAAGATTTCATATCAGCACAAGCTGTAAGAACACTGCCTAGTGTAAAAGAATCAGGTTCTATCCCTTCCCCAAGCGATTCTCGAAATAGACACAATGCTTCATCAAACAAGGAGTTACTGACATACCCTGAAATTATAGAGTTCCAGGAAGTTACATCCTTCTCAACACCCATCAATTCCATATTATCAAATAATTCCCTGGCATTTGAGATATCACCATTCTCACAATACCCGGAAATCATTGTATTAAAAGAGACACTACTCTTCATTGAGAAGTTCAAAAACATCTCCATAGCGCTTCTCATATCACCACACTTTCTATACATATCAACCAATCCATTAACAAGAAAAGGGTTTGACATAAATCCATGCCTAGTAATATAGCCATGGATTTCTCTGCCAAGACTTAGCCGTTGTAGTCTTGCGCAGGCTGGAAGGACACTGGCCAATGTTCTTGCATTTGGCTCAAATCCTACTGCTTGCATTCTAAACAACAACTCTATGACTTCATCATCATAACCATTCCGAGAAAAGCCTCCAAGAACCGCGCTCCACGAAACAAGATTAGGCGTTAACTTATCCGAAGCCATTCTATTCAAAAACTCCAAAGCCTCAAACACCATACCATTGGCAGCACAAGCAGTAACAACAGAATTCCATGAAACACAATCCTTTTCTGGCATTGTTGCTAAAACTTTCTTGGCATCATCTAAGCTTCCACACTTTCCATACATATCGATCAAAGCATTACCAACATAAATGTTATCAACAAACTGAGATTTCATTACAATCCCATGGAGTTGTTTACCTAATTCCAGTGCCCCAAGACCAATACTAATCTTAAACAAAACTGGAAACACAAAAAAATCCAACCCCATATCCTCAAATTGAAATTCTAAAAGGAGTGAAAGAGCTTCTCTGAAGAACCCCAGATCAACATTTACGCCCAAAAGGGCTGTCCAAGCATTACAAGTTTCTTTGGGGCATTTTATCGAACAACACGTATGCTTGCTCCAAACAACCGCATCTCCCATACATCTGGAGAAGCTTAGTTTCCACAAACTCATGCCCCAAAAACCCATTTTTGACAGAGTGAGAATGAATCTGCTTCCCCAAATATGGGCATTTACAGGAGTCAAGAAGAGAAGCATAAGAAGTGGAATTGAGTGGTTGGTCAAATGAGTAGGAAATGGAGATGGGTTGGTCAGGTCTTGGAAAGGAGAGGGTAGTGAGGTTGTGAGAGTGAGTAGTAGTAGTGGAACCATATCTTGGAAATGATGGTGGTGGTGGTGAGTGAGTACTGAGTAGTTCCAATGGGTGAGCAGACATTGGAGCCGACCATGTTCAAGCTGGAGCACAATTTTACTTCCCAAAATCACCCTTATTTATATAAAACTTTTTAAGAAAAAAGTTTTAGATGGAATAGTAAATAGCAAAATAGAAGGAATACTTACACTACATACTTGAAATTTTTATTTTTTTTTTACTTTTATAAAGCGGAACTTTTCTCAAAAATACTGTATTTTTTTCTCAAAAATACTGTGTACTGTGTTAAGTTTTCACTGTTATTCTACTGTTATTTTTTAGTTGTTCCACTGTTGTTTTTAGTTGTTCTGTTTTGTGTTCTACTTATATTTTATAAAAACACAGTATTTTTGAAAAAAAAATTTGTGTGATAGTATTTTTGTAAAAATTAACTCAAATTCCAGTATTTTTATAAATTTCCCAAATAGAATGGGAGTTTGGAAAAAATTTCGGTAAAAAAATAATATATATAGTTAAGTGTAACAAATTATATAATTCATGTAGTTTTGCCGCTAATATCTTAATAAGAAATAATATATATGTACAGAGGCAAAGTTACTTATCAATGTCACCTTGCTTTTCTAAAAGAAAATGTCGCCAAGGTTGCCAAGGCTTTGACTTTGAGGAATATTGTCAATCAATGTCGCATCTTTGGGTTTGAGAATATCTGGTTTGAGTTTGAGTTTACACTTCGCTAAATATGTTATTACAACATTTGTTAGTTAAATTTGGTTATCGAGTTATTCTAATTGTATTTAAAATTTGATTCTAATCGAAGCTATTGATAATGGATGGCAAAACTGGAACATAAATTTTACAAGTTAGGGTCGGACGTAGATTAAAAACGGATCAACACGACTTGACATGAAATAAAAACAGACTAAACACTATTATAAGAAGCTCTCAAAATACACTCCTTAGCTAAAATAAGGAGCGAGATTTGAAAAAATAAACTTCAACCATAGAAAAAATAGCTCTATAATAAAAAATGAAGAAGCTCCCTATATATTGTAAGGACCTCCTTATTTTTTTTTTGTTAAACTTTATTAATAGTATTTTAATCAAAAACACTATTATTTTTTTATTATTTTATAAAATTAATTTATACTTGAAAATTTTAAATAATCAAATATTAAGTAAATTAGGGAAAATAATTGGAGATTAATAACAATAAATATAACTTTTTATTTTAATTTTTTTTAACTATTTTAGTTAAAAAATTGAGAATATATTAGTATGTTATCTACTTAGCTAGGTATGTATAGGATAAGATATGCACTATAGAGATATTTTCATGTTTTTTTTTTCTTCTGAAATTCATATACAGTAGACTCTCTATCCAAGAATACACTTGGGACCAAGTAAATTATATTCTAATTGAGAGATTATAACTAAATAGAGTTATACTAGAAAAAAAAATTAAAAAACCAAAAATATCAATGTAACAATAATAACAATAAATAATCATTAATACTATACAATAATAAAAATATTTTAGAGTAAATATAATATTCATACATGTATTATAATTTAAAATAAAATTATTAATTTTACATAAATAAATTTACAAAATACATATATATATTTTATTAAGATGTAATTATTCTTATATAGAGGTATATTTTGGTAATACGGGACTTAAAAAATATATAACTAATTACAATTTAGAGGTTATTCTTATTTATAACTGGCCCAAATTGGAACTTGATTTTTTTATAACAAATTAGAGGTTATTCTTGAATAGAGTATTCTTAAATAGAGGTTCTACTGTGTATATATATATATTCATGTTAAATTATTGAATATATATTTATTTTTCCATGCATGTCGATTAATAATGCAAAACCCTACATATACATATAGGATATAGCTATATTATCCCTATTCTATATATATAGAATAATAATGATATCACTAAGAGTATTCCAATGCCACATCATGATTTAATGTTCTTCTCTTATTAATTATTTCTAAACTTACAATAATTATTTTATAATGTAAATCATCACAAACAATAATTCTAATAATTAATTACTAAATTAAAATATGAAACTCAAAATTAAATTACATAAAATATTAAGTTTGAATAGATATTTTGTCTCTAGTTTTTGGCCAAAAAAATATGCTTCCTTCAACTATTACCGATGTTAAATTAAATGTTCTTCTCTTATTAATTATTTATAAACTTTTACAATAATTATTTTATAATGTAAATTATCACAAAAATAATTCTAATAATTATTAAATTAAAATTAATATGTGAAACTCAAAATTAAATTACATAAAATATTAAGAATAAATAGATATTTTATCTCTAATTTTTGGGCAAAAAAATTATGCTCCCTTCAACTATTATTGATATTAAATATTGCCATTCAACTTTAAATGTAATAATTAATAATTTCATATCGAAACTATAACCACTATATCATATTTTATTTATCAATTAACGTTCGAGGGGTACCTAAAATATATGCACGGGTCACAAATATTTTTTATTTTCAATTTTTTTAATTAGAAAATTGTAATAAAAAATTTATTAATGCCCCCTCAAATTTTATTTTATTTTTTGCATTTTGGCCTCTCTCATATATACTTTCTACCTTCGTTCCTTATAATCATAATTGTTGGAGTAAAATTACTAATTACTCAGAACTTAAAGGAAATCTAACATAAATCTCATAAATTAACATTCCCAACAGTAATTCAAAAGGTACAATCCTATTAGTGATCAAATTTTTGGGCGAAATACCCTATTTATTTCAAATATTAATACAACTTATTTCTTCTAACAATTTTTTTAATTATCGATTTTCTTTTTCCTTTGCACTTTGAATTAGCTATAGCCTAGTCCCCTAAACTCTATAAATATATATAAAAATAAAATAGATAAAATATTCTAATTAATGAATGCATAATGAATGTTATGATTTTTTTTTAATGAGTGTTATGATTGGTAGTATATAATTGTAAGAAATCTTGGGGAAATAAGTGTACATATGTACGTGTATATATATCAAAGCAAGCTATATATATTATATACTAGCTAGCTACTATCTCTATGTAAATATATATATAATTGCTATATATGGTGCTTTCATAACAATGAGGTAAATTTTGACAATGCATATATTTTGCCTTTGATCAATTCCACGCATCCCAAAGAATTATTTAATAACCCACAATACCCACTACCATTATTATATATATGTATAAAATTAAAGTTCCAATTTTTCAGCGTCATAATTCACATCATTGACAATTTTGACATTATAAAAAAAATTATATATATATGTATTGAATCATTGAAAATTTGTATATGAGCAAAGGAAAAAAAGACAAAAAATGAAGAGAGATCAATCAAAGGATGTGTTAGTAGATATGGGCTAAATCAATGAACTCATCCTATTACTATGTTGAAAGAAAGAGATGAAGAAGAAGAAGAACCCTAGCTAGTGCTAAACAACTAATTAGACAAATTAATATATATTTTTTATTTTCACAAAAAAACATTAATAGACAAAGAAAGATATAATTAATTAAAGAGATAATCTAGGTTTCTAAGATATTGTCGTACAAGAAAACAATATAATAAAAAATGTTAGGAGTGTAATATTTTGGGAGAGTGGAGCTAGAATATTTTCTCATTATTATTATTATTATTATTATTAATGTATATATAGTGTAGAGCATGGTTATCGAGGAGAATGTTTGCATGGGTCCCATTTCAAAGACAAAAAAGAAAATAAAGGAATGCCACTCAAGTGTAGTAGCTAAGCTAGAGTGTATTTTTTTTTTAATTATTTTGAATTTCATTTTTAAATATTATGAAATAAGAAGAGAATATAATGGAGCTCATCTGATTATGGAGATGGTAATTATTGAATAAGATGGAACCATATTTTGTAATAGGATCTCACTATTTTCGTCGGCAGAACAATTTTTTGTAGGTTGTCTAGTCTACTATATATATATATTAATGGGTGTAATTATATATATTAACTCTAGATATATTTATAGCCAAACTAAGAAAAAGAAATTTAAAATTAATGTATGGCATCACAAATATATGATTATGCATTGCTGCATACAACTTATTTTGTAAACTATTGAATAATTGAGATAACCAAAAGTACTAATTTAATTAGTGAAAGAAATTTGATAATATATATATAGTTGATTATACGGTGTAGTAAGTGTTATCAAATATATAAAAAATCAAATACATTTTGGCAACAACTCACTATACATTATACTATATTTGTTCTATATATATGGGGCAACCTATGATGAAAATAAATATATGGATGCACTTCTTCAGTGTTTTCATATTTAGAGTTAATTTATTTCATTATATGACAATGAATATTGTAAATATGTAAGATATCATCTAAATTTTTAAAAATTTCAAAATAATTTATTCAGCGTAAAATAAATCTTAAACAATCCAATCTATTGCATATCCATAATTATTTTTATTCAAAACTTTAGAGAATGCACACTATTATATAAAGAAAATTGAAGGTACACCATAAAAGCACCCTATACTTAATTATCATGAAATATGATATCTTCTAGCCTTATCTCTTTTTTCATTTTGGTGTTTGGGAAACTTAAATTAGAAAAAGTGAGGTGAAGAAGAAAAAACAGAAGAGGGGGAAGAATATATAATTGTAGTGTGTAATTAATTTAAGAAAAGTATTGCTAAAAGATACTAGTTAGAGCACATTCCTGCATATCAATATCCCTATCGACCTAACTAACTATCAAATTCCATATATAATTTAATGTAATAATTTTTAAAGAATACCACTAGTTAATCACAAAATAATATATCTACAAAGTGTTAGACACTACTAATACTCAATAATAATGATTTTAATTTAAATAGAATTAAGAATGAATGTGTCATACCTAGTGTGTTGTTTTGTTTACACATGCTATAAGGTATTTGTTTTTGGTGATTTGATGAAAGGTTGCTTTAATGGGGTGGAAGAATCTGAAAGACCAAAACGGTGCTGAAAAGACCCGACACTTCTGACCTGTATGCAACTCAAAAAGAAAGCAAAAAAAGAAAGAGCAAACTTTTGTTCTAAAAGCATTCAAACCCATCATTCATCATTTCATTTTTCCAAATCAAATAAATAAATAACATCTATATAATTACGAAAATAACAATCTCTATAATTTCCATTCACAGATCCCAGTAATTAAGTCAAAAATTATTAATATCAAACCAAATAAATAAATAAATTAAAAACTATATATCATCATCATCATAAAATTTGAGAAAGTACCACACACACTCACACATATATACCCTTGAAGCTAACCTAAAAATAAAGCTTCAAAAACATACACATTAATTCACTAAAAAAAAAACAAATACAAAATATTAAAAACAAAAGTACAAAGAACCCATAATGTATCCTAAGTTGTTAGTTTTTTTCTTTTTTCAAGAGCTAGAAGGAGAGAAGATTCAAAGCAATAATATTTAGTTACCATCAAAACGTTGTCGTTTTCACCAAGATCCACCACCTAACATTCCATTCCAATATCCATTTGAATTATTATTACTATGATCTTGATTATTATCTCTTTCTCCTCTACCACTTGTAGTTGTTGAAACTTGCTTCATATCTTGATGATTCTGATGATTGTTTGGAAACAGAAGCCTAGCACCATTGATATGATCTTGACCCGACCCGAACCCGGTTTGATGATGTTCTTGCCCGTACCCGTGATCCAGATCAAAGCCAAGAGATGAAGAATTATTATTATTATTATTATTATTAGGTTTGAACTCACCTCCCAAAGAAAACCCATTATTATGATTATGATCAGAATTATTAGCCGGTGGCATGGCCATGAAGGAGCTCATTAATCCTCTTGAAGCCATACCAGTCTTCAAAAGCTCCATAGCCGAGAGTTGTTGTTGTACTGATGAACTCGTTGTTGTTGTTGTTGTTGTCGTCGTCGTTGTTGTGTCAATATTAGGGTTTTGATCCACGTGGACAAATCTTGAGAGCGTGTTTATATCATGATGATGATGATGATAATGATGATCGGACGGTTGAGGTGGGAAAGTGAGGTTAAGATCTTGACCTTGGTTATTTTTGGGGTTTTGTTGTTGTTGTTGTTGTTGTTGATGAGTAATTATATTAGGGAAAGTAAATGGTAATGGTAATAAATCATGATGATGATGAAGTTTTTTTGTTTGTAAAGAAGAAGAAGAAGAAGGTGGTGATGATGTTGTTAATGGTGATGGTGATGATGATGATGAGGATCTTTTGTTCTTGCGTGAACCTCCACCCACTGGAACATTTCTCAAAGAACCACCTTCAGTCCAATACCTTCTACAAGTTTTGCAAAAGTATCTTGGTTGAGTTAAGCTGTAATTGTTGTAGTAACAGAATTTTGTGTTGGTTGAATTGCACCTTGGACAATTCACAGCTTGATCTTTTTGTGGCCTTGTAATATTTCTTCTCTGATCTGATGATCCTAACATATTATTATTACTACTACTCTTAATAATAATATCATTCGAGCTGTTGTTGTTGTTTGAACCTAATTCCATTCTGGGTTTATTATTATTATTATTATTATTATTATTAACCACTCCAATACCCTGAAAAATTATATAAAATAAAAAACGAAAAAAGTCATGACTTTATATTAATAATAATAATCATTATCATCATAAGAATTTATATAGAAAAACAACAACTAATTACTCAACTCCTTTTTCTGGGTGTGTGTGATTTGGTTAAAAAAATAAAAGAAAAAGTGATATATAGTACTTTTAACTTTCAAACTATATATACTTTGAAGAAGAAAGATCTATATATCTTTTTTGTTTGAAAGACAATATAAACAACAATAACAAACAAAAAATTCAGATAGTAGAATTAGTGGAGGGTTGAGCAACAATAACATCATCTATATCTTTTTGTGATGAGAAAAAAATAAAGTGGAAACCTTTTGAAGCTAAAAACCAAACAAGAAAATTTTAAAAAGAGAAAACTAACTTTATTTGGTTTTTTTTTTTTATAAATTAAAATAGAGAAGATGATATTTGATGCAACTAATAGGAAAATTTAAAGCTCCTTTAGTTTAATTACCTGAGGAGGCCAGTGAGCTGTGTCCATGGAGAGAGAGAGAGAAGAAGAGGATATGTATGAGAAAAACAAAAAAGTTTATATGGAGAAAGAAAGAAAGGAAAACCAGTACCCACTTTTTGAATATGTATGTGATATGGTCTTATAAAAAGCTAGCTGGAAGAACACTTAGCTTTAGAGAAGAGATGGGATATGGGGTGGTTCCATGTGTTGGCCAACTATGACAGACAGAGAGAGAGAGAGAGACTAGTCTCTACAGCCACATACAATTTATTCAATTAATTTAATTCTGAGAGTGTTAATTAATAATTACAAAGAGTATAATGGTAGGTATGTATTACTATGAAGTTGCCACTTATAATTAGTCACTAATTTTTTATAATTTTTATTAAAATAAAATAAATGGGACTTAATATTAAATTTTATATTAAGTATCAAAAATTTCTTATGACTTCTTGATTAATTTTCACACTCGAAATTACATGTTGGAATATTTTTTCATAGCGCTCGGTATTAATTATAATTATAATATTATTCCTATAAATTTTTAAAAAATTCTAAATAATTTACAGTACTAAAAATAGAAATCTTAATATTCTAATTTACCACGTGTATTTAAAAATTTTCAAATTTATTTTTCGACACTGTAAGGCTGTTTGGCTTTACAGTTTAAAAATTGTTTTCTATTTTTTAAAACTGAAAACAGTTTTTAAAAACTATCAGGAGTCGTTTGGTAAAAATTTTTAAAAACTGTTTTTTAAAAATTGAGTTTTAAAAAACTAGAAAACAGAAAACATCAAAATGTTGTTTTTAATTTTCAAAAAGAATTTTTTTTGTCTAACATATTATATTTTATATTTTGCTCACATACTTGGATCCTAGACCCGAAACCATACCCGAACCTAGACCCGGATGGGTTAATGTCATGGTATGGTGCTAAAATATTGATTTTTTTCGTAAATTAAAATCTAAAAACAATTTTAAAAAATTTGTGACAAACACCATTAAAATTTTAAAATGACAAAAACTGTTTTCTATTATCACTTTTAAAAACACAATTTTAAAAATTGAAAACTGAAAACACAGCTAAACAAACTAAACTATTTGATATTTTTCAAAACTTTACATAAATTATACTGTGAGTACAACGACTACTACTATAAAAATAGTATTACCCTATTTATTTATTTATTAATAAATGTAAATTTATATATATTAATTTTTGACATTAGTCAATCTTAAATAATATTCTTCTGGTGTGTCTATATTATGCGTTTTTTAATAGTACTACTGTTCTCACTTTATAGCGGCTCTTTCACTCTCTTTTTCTGATAACAAAGAGAAAGAGAGTGTTTTTTTTTCTTTCTTTTTTTACTTTTGATTACCTTTTTCCCTTTTTCTCATTCTATCAATATCTTTATAACTTTAGTGTGTGTTTCCCTTTTTTTTTTCTGATTATTTATCACTTTAATCACTTTACTATCAGGATCTAGGTCGGTTTTAGGGTTATTATAAAAAAGTAAGAAGAAGATGGAATAAGAGAGAGAGAGAGAGAAGAGGGAATATATATATATAGTTGAGGTTTGACTATATATTGTATATGTACATAATCTTTTTCATATCTCAGCAGTAGTAGTACTAGTGAACATATATATAGTTTGTGAGTTGTGCTCTGAACCTTAATATGTAACAATCCTTTATAGTAAAAGAGTTTCACCACAGTACTGCACGCATTCCCTTTTCTTACCAATTTTACTTAAAAGTCCAATATTAATTTTCTCCCACTACTTTTATTACAACATAATTAAGATCAGAGAATTGAGAAAATGAATATGTTAATTTACAATGATTACTAACACTTTGTACACTCAAATTATTATTAAATTATATATTCTTATTAATTATAGATATTTCCAATAAGATCACACATAAGTGTAATTTACAATATATAATAGTTGGAGGGTATAAATTTTTTATTAAAGTTATTTAATTTGCTAATAAAAATTTTCATATGAATGTACATATCAAAAATGTGTTTATTATGTATTAATCATTAAGTATAGCTAACTTTATGTACACATTATAATTTGTACATAATATTTTCAGGTGCCTACGGTGTAGATTTTGCTTACTCATCATCTAAGGCTACATTGCAACAGCTATAATCTATATATTAATATATATCTTTATATATTAAAAGTGTCTATCTAACGGTATTTCTTGGTTTAACATTCTTGGTTTAACAGAATATATTTAAAAATAAAAGAATATTCTGTTAAATTTAACGATTAAGTTTGATCTCCCGTTAAAAAATAAACCCAATAATTAAACCCAAAAAATTAAACAATCTTTTAAATAAACAATCTTTTAAATATTAATAATCTCTTTTTAAATTAAAAAAATCATCTTAGCCACATATCTCTCTAACAAACCTATCTTGGGAGAATATTAATAATTTTTTTATTTATTTTTTAAAAAAGAAAAATATAGATAAAATATCTAGAAAAGATAATATAAAAGAAGATTGATTGTGTTGGCTTAGAGATTTTTGGGCTTGGGCTTAAAAAAATAATAAAAAAAAAAAGATGAAATGGGCTGTAATTAGTATTTACCTTATTTGTTTGTGCTTATTTTTAGTTTTATTTTTAATTTTACCACCGAGAGGAGAAGGTTGAAAAATATTAGAATATGAAAATATTATTGGTGCTTATTAGTAATTTGCAAAGAATGTGAAAGTCTATAAATATATAGTTGTGTAGCTATTATTAGATATGAATGAGATAATAGAAATTTTTTCAATTAGAAGATTAATGTACATTTTACTATTAATAACATACATTATTATAACACAACTATGTTTTACTTACTAAATATACTGACATATATTTTATTTTTATAAAACAAATCGTTTAAATAATTATACTATTTTAATTATTAATTAAAATAAAAAACTAAAATATTAAATAAAACTAACATTACGTGGCTTGACACGTAACAATCACCTAGTATATATATATATATATGCGTTATTAAGCATCAATCAATGTGTTCAACTCTTTCTTTCTATAGATATATGTCCCTCTTAGTGATGCTAAACCCACTCTGCCTAATAGCAACTATATTGCATTGATATATATACTATGTGAGGAAGTATGCGTATATGTATGTATAAGTGTTTACATATATATATATGTATGTATAAGTGTTTACATATATAGTGTTTCTTGCTTTATCTTTTGAGATTACATTTATATGTAATTTACTTGTTGATGTTATGAACTACTTTGTGGGCCAATACCTTTTTGATTATTGGATGTTTATGCTTTCAGTTAGGCTTTGTTATATTCTCGAGAATAATGAATTGAAAGTATGTAGTTCATATCTTGTTGTGATCATTGTATTTTAAGTATATTTACTAAAAGACAATGATATTTTGTTGGCTTAATATTTTAAGCAAGTTTAGTGACACTTACTTATTTATTAAGTAGTGTATGTTTAATTTCACTGGCTTATTTATTAAGCATCGCAGTATCAGTGAAATTGAGGACTGATAAGGATATTATGTTATTTTTAAATTGATCACATGTTGAACATAATTCCTTACCACACTACTAGACTTATTGACCATGTCGATTTAATACTTTGGTATTTGTGATTATGAATGTCTTTTGTTGAGTTAAAAACAATATGACTGTCATAGTTCATTATCAAAGGTTAAATTGGACCGGTATGTTGAGATGCTATCAGAGAACTATCATTTTTTAAAGTGGCCACAAATGTTTTTCTGTTGTTCAACCCATGAGTCGTTTTCAAACAAAATTATTTTGATATATAATATATATGTATTAAAATCAATGTAGCCCAAGTGGGAGAATGTTAGACTTTTATTTGGGCTTACATTAAATTTTATTGGTTTTATTAAAACTTAGGTTGATTGGATAGTTCTTTGCTGTGTTAGCCCATGTTGTTGGTGATCAATTGTTAATGGGCTTAGCATCTGTGTGTAAAGTCTAGGTGAAGCAGAAGTGTGGGATTTTCTAGTTAACTGAAGCCTTTGATGAGCAGGCCCAGTCCAACTAGGGTTTTGTAGCTAAGTCCCCTCCCTAACTCTATAAATACATATTGTCTCATCACAATTGTATACCTTTTGATAATCAGATAAATAAACTGCTTCTGATTTAGAGATCTAGGGAGGAAGACTTAGTTGATAGTATTGCACTATCAAAGTGGAGTAACTGCTGTGGATCAAACAGAGATAATTGTTATGGATCAATCAGGTACACATACTTAATTATTATATTTGTGTTCTATCTTATATACAAATAGATCTTGGGTTTATTATTAATTTTTCTAACATAAGTGTTTACATATATATATGCAGTCGATTTTGTGCTTAAAAATGTAAAACACGGAATGTATTTCGTTGTACGGTAAGTGGATCTCAGGATACGTTATAATGTGTGTGAATTTATTTATGGGTAATGGGTCCCAAGCTACGTTACTATTTTTTAACCGTAATTAGTCTTAGATCAATTCTAGTCTTCAGATCAAATAACTACCTCATCTAATAATACATCACGAAATACATTTCCTAAACTACACTATATAGAATCTATAAGTACTTGTAATGAAATGATGAGTAAGAAGAGAGAAGGAATGATGGCATCGTTCCACATAGTCCCATCTCTTCTCTCCCATGGACTCCATAGTCATATATATATAAGCTTTGCATCGTTAGTCTTATTCTTATATGACAGATGCCACGTGGCACAATATGAGGGGACAGAAGAAAGTCCCAGTCAGCAAAGCTTGTGTGATAGCGAAACGTGTCGGTGACGTGAGAGGAAAGAAGAATATTTAGGAAAGTGTAAAGAGAGAGAAAGTGGGTCCCACTCCCAGTAGAGCAGCATCCATCCATCAAAGGAGGTGGAAAAAAAAAAAAAAAAAAAAAGATGAGTGTGAGTGTGGGAGCGTGCGCTAATGGATTGGTGATACATTACACATTTTTATTTTATTATTATGAAATTAATTAAATTTTAGAAAAAATTAAAATTTAAAAAGAGAAAGATTGTGAGAGTATAAGTGCCGCCTGCCGTCAGATTCATCTGACAGACGGTTATGGTCAAACTACGTCATATTCTTGTCGTTTTCTATACGTGGACATTTCTTTTCCATCCACGTTGTAATTTCTTTTTTCTTACTTTTTTTTTTACTCTCAGTATTATCTAGTATTATATTTTAGAGATATTCGCGGCATAAATACTTAAGTTTTATGCCGAGTAGCAGATAAATACTTAAGTCCTATTTTTGGCGGTAAAAATACCTTCCGTCACTTATCTGGAACTTCCGTAGGTACCTCTCCGTTATGTGCCAGATTAGTGTCCACGTGTCACTCGTTCATTGATCCACATCATTAATTTTTTTTATTTATTATTTAAATGTTTAAAAATTATAAAAAATAAATAAAAACTAAATATAATATAATTTTTATTTTTTAACCTTTATTTCTTTCCCATTAATTTTTCTTTAAATTGATATTGAAAAATGAATCAAACTGAAAAATCAAACCCAGTTAAACAAACAAACTAAAGTTAGATTTTTAACAAACTAAGATCAAAAACTAATTATTTTTTTGAATTATTAAACCTAAACAAACCCAAAAGATTTAAAACTTATTTTAATGAAATTGAAATTAAATATCTGGAATTAAATCCCTACAACTAATTATCTAACTAAAAATTTTTACTCTAATTTCTTATCTTCATCATCAAATCAAATTTGAAGAAAAAAAAAATACCACACCAGAACCACAAATACCTTCTTTAAACGCAGAGAAGAATAAAAAAAGGCAACCCAAAAAAGATTTGCCCTATCTCTATCGGATCAATCTTTTTTTCCCTATTCATCCTCCATTTTCAAGAATCCAAGAAACAAATTTTATAAACAAACAAAATCTCAAATCTAAACAAACCCAAAAATTACAAACAACCAATAAATCTCATATTCAAACTAATCTTTCACAACTAAATCTCAGATTTATACACAAATACATAGAAACATTTCATCATAAGATAAGTTCAATATTCTATTTACAGAAGAAAATAGCCAAAGGAAAAAAAAATAATCACCCTAAACCTCTATAATCTTCTCTTTCTCATGCAAACCTTTATTTTAAACAACCCCATTCAGATCTGACCTCGTTGTAGATCTCATCTTCGAAGGGCAAGAGGAGCTTAGGGATAGCGATTTTGCCATTGAATGTGGTGAGGAGACAAGAGAGGGAGAAACTGAGTAGAGGGAACTTGAGCTATGAGGCTTGCATTTTTGAACCAGCTACACAACCGTGGAGCAAAGAAATAGCTTGGTGGTCCACCATTGAAACCGACGAGAGAGAGACGCGGGACTGTCGGCGCCGAGAGAAGTAAGGCCGAGGATGGAGAAAGGTTGCAGCCGAGGATGGAGAACGAGGATGGAGAAAGGTTGCAGCTTGCTGAGAAGAAGGAGAAAGGAAGAGAGGGTGTCTGATGAAGAAAAGGGAGAATAGTGTTGGGGAAGATAAAGAGAGATTAGGGTTTTCTTTTTTTAATCAAGTTATTTTAATATATATTTTTTATTTTTTTTAAATAATTTTAAGTAAATTTTAGATTTTAATGATTTTTTTAAATAATAAATAAAATTAAAAGATATGGACCTATAAGGAACTGCCACGTAAGTACTGACGTAGCAATTAACGGCCAGGTACCTACGGAAGTTCCAGAGTAGTGACGGAAGGTATTTTTACTGCCAAAAGTAGGACTTAAGTATTTATCTGCTACTCGGCATAAAACTTAAGTATTTATGCCGCAAATTACTCTATATTTTTATAAAAATTAATGCATTAAATTATATAAAATTTATTTTTTAACTATATTAATAGCTATATAATATAGGAATGAGTAACGATTGGTTTCTTCGAACTTTTTTTTTTAAAAAAATTTAAATTTGGTTTTTAGATTTTTTTTCAAAAAATAAGTTTTTAAATTTTCTATAATTATTAAAAAAATTAGAGTATTATATCAAATATCATATAATTTAATAATAAATTTTTTTAATTAAATAAATAATGTAAAATAATTTTTTTTAAATTTGTTCAAATTATTTGTGCTACTAATATGCTAATGAGTTATATTAAAAAACTCGTATTATTTTATAAATGTGTGTATATAATACGTAAATGTATACAATTATAATAAAATAAAGCAGTAAATAATTACGACGTTAAATAAGAAAGATATAAGTAAAATTAGTTTAATAAAATTTTTATATTAAATATGTAGGAAAATAATATATACTATATATATATGTTCAGTCGGTTTTCGGTTTAATCGGTCGGTTTGCCATTGACACTAAAACTGACCATGTTCAGGCGATTTTAACTGAAGGCATGGTTTTTTCAATTTTTTGACAGTCGGTATACTCAGTTTGGTCGATTTCTTAGATTTTTTGCTCATCCCTTTGTATTTTGATTTCATGGTTGAATAATGAATATATAGAGAGAGAATCTGACTTGCCTAAGAGACTTAATTTAGAATAAAAATTTAAAATGATATTAACACAAATAAAACAAATCTTAATTGAACAATTATTTGATATTGTGGAAAAATTACAACTAGTGGTATAGAATCCAATCAACTAAACTTTAAACGATCAAACGATTAACAATAACAATGTTAACAAATCACAAACAGTAACTGAACAGAGTATGAACAACAAGAATCAATTAAAGCAGTAAAACAATAAAATTAACATCAAGATATATACTGGTTTAAGTCCGATAGATCGATGTGATCTATGACTCTACTCCATTTTTAGAACACTACCAAATCCTCTTTATTGATTGAGCAGGAATATGTACAATACAGTCGAGATCGATTTTCTAATGAGTTATCTTAAAGTGTTTCAACTCTTACACTCTTACCCAAGAATCTTCTTCATACAAAACCTAAACTCAATCTCTTTTTTTTTCTTTGTACCTCTCTCTCTCTCTCTCTCTCTCTCTCTCTCTCTCTCTCTCTCTCTCTCTCTCTCTCTCTCTCTCTCTCTCTCTCTCTCTCTCTCAAAACTCAATTTGACCATTATGTTTGAAATGATAAGTGTTAGCGATATTTGAAGGATTAGGATCAAGATCCTAAAGTTGATGGCTGCAAGAATTTAGGTTGTTAAGTTAGTTAGGCAATAACTAACTTAACCAACTCTTCTTAGAGCAAGATCTCGACGTCAACATAAGTGAGAGTGCTTTCGAGAGCGTATATAAGGGCTCACATCTATCATGTCAATCTCTTGCTCCTTTTCCTTGCATATACTTGCTCGTCTAGTACCTCTACTGGGACCAAGTTTAATTTATCGAGATCAAAGTGAAATGCCAATTCCGCTAAGGCATCTGCTTTCGGGAGCGTATATTATTCATGTCTCGCTATTGCCTATATGGCGGGGAGTTTGAATATTTATATTAACTGTATTTTTCGAGGCGAGTTATTTAATGTGTATTTATTATAATGCGCAGTTTGAATTGGTTCATATTCCAACTTTAATACACGTGTCAGTTTCTTATTGCTGGTCGAAATTTAGGTATAAAAAACTGAAAGAAAATATAGAAGAGAAAATGGAGAAGAAGAAGAAGAAATTGAAAGAAAATAGGGAAGAAAAAATAGTGTTAATCTTACTATTTCAGCTTTTTATTTTTTTTTTTAAAAAAAAATTCAAAACTACAAAACCAATCAAATCAATATTTATTATTTAAAAAAAAAATGAAAAAGCCCAAACTTTTGTCACAAACGTGAGAAATGGCAATTTTTTACAAAATATACCATATATAATATAAAATTTGCACAATATTTTTATAAAAAAATAATGAACCAATATAAATATAATAAATTTGAAAAAGAAATATTATACACTGTAAATTCCCGGGGTAAATTAAAAAATACCCATTTTATTTATCAATTAACCAAATCTACCTCTAATTTATATTTAATTGAAAAATATCTCTTTTTATATGTACTTTACCAAAAATACCCTAAGAGAGTCACATAGTGAGTATATTGAAGTGACATTGGCAAAATTGGTAAAGTGTTTTAAAAAAAGAAGTAAAAATGATAGACTTTAAAAAAAAAGAGTAAAAATCAAAGAAGACAATATAAAAAAAGTACGAAGTCTAATTTCCTCTAAATTCTCTAACAAATGTCCAACTCAGGGCTGGTCCTAGGCATAAGCGGGCTAGGCCTGTGCCTAGGGCCCACTCTTTTCGAAGGCTCAAAATAAAAAAATAAAAAAAATTATTAGATTTTTATTAAAGTAAAATTAAGTGTATTGTAAATTATAAATAGTCATAGCTTAGTTAGTTTAGGGAGGAAATTACATTATGTACCCACTTTACTTTATTTGTTTTAATTTTTACTTCTATTTTTATATCCTGTAAGATATACCCACTTTTATAGATGATGTCCCCATTAAACTCTTTAGGTTAATGTAAATTATATGCTAGACTTAAGTAGAGAGTGAGGGTATATTGGGCAACCCACTCAAAAAATGGGTATATTTTAATAAAATATAATATGAGGGTATTTTTGATTAATGGATAAAAAAGGAGGTATTTTTCAACTTATCCCTAGTTGAGGTGTATGACATATTATACAATGTCATGGGTTCGAATCCCATAACACTTTTTTTGAATTTTTTTTTTATATATATTTCTGAGGGCCCCAAAATTTAATTCGCCTTAGGTCCATATATTCTCAGGGTCGGCCCTGGTCCAACTGAATCCATTTTTTTTTCTACATGGTACAATTTGGGAAGGCATTTTTCTATGCACACACCCCATTTTTGCAAGAAAAAAATGAGAGTTTGGTCTCACTTGGGTAGGCCCAGCAAACTAAGCCACTAAAAATTTAAGATTTTTATAAAACATTAAATTTTGAGTAAAAATTTATAATAATTGTCACACGAAAATTTTCACAAAATACTGTATTTTAATAAAATGGCCATAAAACAACAAAACAGAATAATTAAAACAACTAAAAAACAACCGTGAAACAATAGTAAAAATTTAACATAGTACACAGTATAAAACTTACTTTATTTTTGAAAAAATTCTGCCCCACAGTAAAAAAAGTAAAAAAGTTGAAAATTTTAGTGTATGATATAAAAACCCTTAAAAAATATGTGGATCTTAAAAAATCAAAAATAAAAGACATCTTAAAAGTACTAATAGCATTATCGCTAAATATCGTATTGTTATTAATATAATTAAGTATCGAATCTCATATATTTTAATTAAATAATTATTATAAAAAATTATTACTACTCCATCTTTAATATTATTGGTGTCTAATAATAATGTGAATAATAATATAAAAAATAAACTATAGTTTATATATATATTTTGAAAATACTATAGTCTATCTATTAAGCATGCATAAACTTGAAGCTTCCTCTTAGTATAGTAGTTTGTTGTTATATGGGTAACCATATCTTGATCAATCTCATGGCTATGACCTACAACTAATCTTTTTGATTAATTATTAATAGTGAAATCAGTGAGCCAATAATATCAAACTTTAGTGCATTAATGACCCACCTCAAAAGCTACATGAAATTTACTAGAAAATAAGGGTTATTATATGATTAAACTTGGCAAACCTAACAAGTAAGTAATGGGCCAAAACTTTCCAAGCTTCAAAATCATTCTAAAAGACAACAAAATATATTTGAAAAGAAATTATAGTCTAAAAAGCTTCCTCCATTGCATGCTATTTGGGTAACTTGTCTTTTCAAGTCAAGCTTAGTCATATTCCCCTTTAACATTCCTTAGTTAAAAAAATTAAGAAAAAAATAAAAGGTCCATACATTTACATTAAAGCCGTTAACTCAGGTGCACTTGTCCCCCAAACTAAGTTTCTTAGCATATTTTTGTGAGAGTTGGTATGGAAGAATATGTATATTAATATCTCTATAGTTTTTCAAATATACAATTTTTCAAAGAACATTCTTTAAATAACTTATAATACCCATATAAGAAAAAGTATACAAATTAAAAGATTTGTATATATCTTGATAGAAAACACAACATATTCTACTCAACTTGGATATGTCTCTTTTTCATTCTCTAACTTTGGCCAACAGCTTTTACCACCATCAAATCAAAGATTCTCCCAATAAAATACAGAGTGATGAACAAAACAAAGTGGGGGCACATGTTGTGATAGGCTGATTATAGTAGACTTATACATATATGTATATTATATATAAATAAAAAAAGTGACGTACTTTACTTAAAACACATGAATGTAAATGAGTATATTACAAGTATAACCGACAAAGACATTTGCCCAAACCAAATGACATAACTGTGTAGACAATGATTACAAATTTGGAGTTATGTTATTCAAATTGCAAACGTCTATGAATTTCTGGATTGCATTCTTATACTGGGTTCCCTGAAAAAACAACACAGAATTTAATCAAAGCTGGCTACCAACAATATCAACCACTATCATAATCAACATTATCATCATCACCATGCATGACTCCATTTTTGTCAAAAGTTCACACCTAGTTTCAAAGTGTTTTTTTTTACCATATGACAAACAAGAGAAGCTACAAGTCAAATCATGATCTTATGTCTAGATATATTTTGCTTAAAAAGGAGACTTGTTTTAGCAAACAAATTTACTTTTTTTTTATAAGTCTTTATTGATTGACTGATTTTTTTCAATAAAAGGGGCTTAATGTCCAAAGTTTGAGAACCTAAAGATAAATCTCTTTTTGCTTCTACTTGAAGTGGGGTTGCATAAGCACTAAACTATGTTGAGAATGTAAAGAAGTTGATTACACACATCCTATCCTACCACAATCAACAGTATTCACATTTATTGGAGATAATCAACTTTAATTAGAGCCCCTTTTTTCAAGGACAACTAAAGGGCTTGTTATAATAATATATAATAAGTCTATTGTATGTTGTTATTTTCTGTACTCTGCACATTTTCCTTTGGCTTTTGTCCATGTTGCCTTTTAAATAGGAGTTTTATAATCAATAAAAAAGAAACTAATGAAGCTTTTCTACTAATGATAAGAAACTAGCAAGTCATCCTGGCTAAACTCTACTCTTCGGTGGTGAAGAAACTATAGCAATTACAATGTTGGTATCCAAGTTGGGACTCGAACTTAAGCGATGAACATTTGAGCTACCCCTTTTGGATACAGTTATTCATGAATTTCATAAATATTGCTCCTTTGACTATCTATGGTTCAAGTAAAAGGAAATAGCGAAAGAAGTTACGGACGTTACCTCCCAGTAAAGTTGCTTACAGTTCATGCACTGCCAAAACAATAAGTTTTTGTCAAACAAGCAATCTGGAATTCGTTGGAAACCTTTTGCAGCTTCCACAGCCTCTTCAGTCGATAATGGTTTTTGGATAAATCTACCATTGCATTTGGGGCACCTTGACAACAATTGATCCTCACTGACTTTCAGCTGAAAAGTTTCTATGACCTACAAGAACACTTACAATTTCAGCCAATCGCAGCATGAACTCTAATAATACTTCAGAACAACAAGAACTAAACAACATACCTCAAGTAGTTGTTCATTTTTCAGAAGACTCTTCACCCTATATATTTGATTATTTAGTATATAACCATATCTCAGAAGCTTAGCATCCCGTGTCAAGAGCACTCTATTCTCTTTGAGCGCTTGATCTATTAACTCCCTACATAGATGAAACAAAATTACGTCTACCTAAACGTGTTTTTATACCTATAACAGCATTGTATATTTGACATGTTCCGGAGAAGAAATATACCTGGGATCAGGTTTTCTTGAACATGGGATTGCAGCATCCATTCCAACACATCTTAAATGTTTTGCCAACCCTGCAACCTGAGTGAATGTTCCATTAGCTACCAAATGACATTACAGTATAAAATACATACAGAAGTTCAAAGCCCTTGTGGATACTAGTGTGAACCATTTTATGAATAAATAAATCTCTAAGATGACAGACATTTGAACATGTAAAAGGGGTAGACTTACCTTACACTATCTAATGAAGTATAATATATGTTGAAAATTTAATAGACATACCATCACATCACATAGAAACTTTGGGCATCCATTTCCTCCCACGGACAAATCCCATGGTGGGGGGCCTTGCCATTCATCTGAAATTTCTAACAGCCTTTCTTTTCGAATCAAACTAGCTGAAGGTCGTCTTCTGCCTTTCTTTCTTGATTTTTTTGGGTTTTTATCAGATTCTTCCAATAAAAGTTTTTCACCATATTTTTTCACTACATTCAACAGGGATTCACCCATAGGCAAACTACTCCTATGTTGAGATCTCATAACCATTCCTTCTTCTGAGGCTATTTCTCGAGAAACATCAGAACAAGCAGTAGCTCGAACTACATCCACGGCTTCAACAAATCCCGTCTTCATTATTTTATTACACAAGTCATCTTCCTCAAGAATCTCTTTCAACCCAAGAATTGAAATCGAGGAAAGTTGATCAGGAACATTCTGAATTATATTACCTGAAATGACCAATTCATTTGCACACAACAGGGATATGAGATAAGTACTCAGCAGTGAGATAGGAGATCCCAAAATCATTTGAATCATCATTAAGCTTCATTTTATTAAACAGAATTTAGTATGTTATAAAATTATTAGTTAATTTCCCTTTTCCTATTGTTTATTCTCTTTCTGCTCTCTTCTACATCAAGAAAGTGTCCCTGTAAATAATACTTTCGGGTAAAGCTAAATCAGTAAGGATTCGCTAAATTCGCATACCAAGTAAGGCATACATACCTTCTTTGATGACCTTGGCCTGAAATACTTCAAATATATCAAGCAAGCAGTGTGCATCCAGAGCAGCATACGTTCTTTGTTCTTCTGTAAGAGGACGAACTGACCAGTCACTACATTGAAGTTCCTACAAAGGAGATATAAATTGTTTCAATAAACTATCATAGTTATCAAAAACCACCTAATGTAATTACAGGGATCTCAATTACTAATAGCTATAACTAATGCATTGTCCTAGACTACTCTACATTGTAATAAGCACAAATATTAAAGCATAACCTGAGAGTGAGAGAGATGATAATGTCAAAGCAAGTTCAACTTAATAAACTCATTAAGGTTAATCTAATTTAAAATATGCATAAGGAATATTTGTTCATATATTATGTAACATAACCAACAATCTCTTGACTTGTTTAACATAAATCAAACCTTTGAAAGAGAGATGCCTAAGACTTCTTTGCAGATAGTAGCTAAACTTTTGATATCCTTTGATATTCTCCTTTCAGGTTGTTTGTCTTGTAGATGATTGTATATACTTGTAATGTCCAAAAATGGTTCCACCTAAAATAACAAGAAAATCATGGCCTTAATTGTAGTACATTAGCCATGGAATAAAGATATTCATTTGTTATAAATGCATTGCATCAAAACAAATACATAGAATCTATTTTATATATTAGGTCTAACACAATTGATTTTTAGCCAAGAAAATCTTGAGCACGTGTCTCTCTATTCTAACCAAAGTAACTAGCATAAAAAGCTTTCTCATTTCCATTTATGAAGAAGAGAAAAGAAAAACCCAGTTCTCAAATTTATCAATTCCCTCAATTTCATGCATTTTCTCAGTAACCAAACAATCCCATTATTCTAAAAGCAGAGATCTTACCTTATCAAATCCAAGATTACATCCATGGGAGCTGAAAGTTGATGACAAGTACACCAAATCCTGCTTGAATCTAAAACCCAATTTCAGAATATCCGGGGATACAAAGAGGTCTCTCAACAATTCCCAGATTGAAGGTGGAGGAATCAAAATAAGGTCCACCAAGAAAACCACCGATTCTTCTTCGGGCAGTAGCAGCTCATTCGAGCTCCCAACGAGTCTGGGACTGAGTCGACACGCGAGTTGGAGAAGGGACACAGTGGGGAAGGTGGATTGCCGAGTCCGAGTTGGCTTCCATTCCGCGTCGAGTGCGACGAGTGATGAACGAGTCAGGGCCCGAGTCAAGTGAGCGAACTCGGGTGAGTCAGTCGAGGAGACCAGGTGGGTTTCGTACGCGTTTCGATTTTCCATTGACGTAATTCGATACGGTACGGTCTCATTCTTACCATATGAATTACTAACTTGGGCCTGTTTAACTTTTAGGCCCATATTGAGCCCAGAGATTACTAAATTATGAGAATTTTCTTATAATTTAACTAAAATAGACATAAACAATGTTGATGCTTTTATGTTTTATATTATTTTTATAACGACTTTTGGAAATACTTTTGTTTTTTATTTTTTAATTACAAAAATAAAAATAAAATTTATATTTTCAAAATTTTATTTTTAGAAAATAAAAATATCTTATTTTTTAATTTTAAAAACAGAAAACATTAGTGCATGTTTGACATCATAACTAAAAAACTGTTTTTTGTTTTTAAAAATAGAAAATTATTTTTTAAAAACAATTTGGCTTGTTTGGCCTTATTTTTTGAAAACAGTTTTCAGAAAACAAAGTTACAAAAAACAAGAATTTCGAAAACAACAAAATGTTGTTTTCTATTTTAAAAACCAATTCATTTTAGGTCAATATTATTTTTAAAAAACACTAACCAACTATGAATTGTTTTTAAAAACTTCAAAAACTATTTTTTGTTCTCATTTCTAAAAATAATTTTTTGAAAACAAAAAACAGAAAACAATACCAGACATGCTCTTAGTATGTTACATAATTTTTATTTTTATTTTTTAATTTTATTTAAGTCAGATCTAGATCCGAGTTTGGGACTGAGAGCGTGGTCCGAGTTCGAGAATAGAGACAGGGTCAGAGTTCAAAATACTAATTAAAAAAAATAAAATTGTTTAAAAAAATTTTGACAGTTATTTTTTTTATTTTTCAATTAAAAAATTAAAAAGTGAAATAATTTTGTAAAACAAAAATTTAGAAAATATTCTTACTTTCTAATTAAAAAAAATAAAAAATTGATTAAAAAATTGTTACTAAAGACACTCCTAATGTTTAATATTGTTTTCATTTTATTTTTAAATTGTTTCATGTTAGTATTATGGACTTCATAAAATTAATATTAAAAAAAAAATAAAAAATCATAAATATATATTTTTTATTTTTTGTAATATATTATATTTTTAATATTTGCTTTAAGTTTTTAGGTATTTTTAAAAATTTTCCTAATTATCTAACACTAGGCCCAAGCCCATATTATTAATTTGGGCGCCGAAAATGAACTTGGCGCCAAAATTCGTTTCCCGCTGACCAAATTAGGGCGCGAAAATGGCTGTTAAGTTCCCTTTTAATTCTATTTTATCACTATTCTGACTAAACACATTCCATACCCAGATTTCTCCATAGCTTCAAGATCTCATCTGGCAATGGCATCTACCAGAGGAACCAAGGAAATGGCTTTCAGGCAAAGAAGAACGCAAGCTCCGAAACCCATTTCATGTAGCTCTTCATTTAGTTATGAAGATATTAGTCGCGATGTTTCTGATTCCGAAAACGACGATGATGTTAGCTGCCTGGTTTGTGGGTCTGGTGATTATCCGGCGGATCTTCTTCTTTGTGATAAATGTGATAAAGGATTTCATTTGTTTTGCCTTAGACCCATCCTTGCTTCTGTTCCTAAAGGGTCTTGGTTTTGTCCCACTTGCACAAACAATAAGAAGCTCAAATGTATGTCAAAGTTTCTTCCTTTTTCTTTTCAATTTACTGTTTTATTGGAGATTTGGTTGGTTAGGGCTTTTGTTGTTCTATTTAGCTGAAATTCAAATCGGTATTCATGGATTTTTTAAATTTATATGTGGGTTTTGATTTCGATTTGATACATTTTATTAATGGGGTTTTGTTTTTGTTCTTATCTAATGTGCAGCATTTCCACTAGTCCAAACCAAAATTGTGGACTTTTTTAGAATTCAGAGGTCTCAAGAGTCAACCCAAAAAGCAATCCAAGGTAAACATGAACTCTTGATAATTTTGAGTTGCAGGAGCTCCTCACTTTTGATTTTGTTGTAGAAATTTAATTGTGCATTTGATATTCTGGTTAGATATTCGAAAGAAAAGAAAGCGTAGCGGGTTGGTGATGGCAAAGAAGAAAAGAAAATTGCTGGCATTCACTCCAAGCCCGGATCCCACAAGGAGACTGGAGCAAATGGCATCACTAGCAACTGCATTAACAGCCACAGGCACTGAGTTCAGTAATGAGCTCACTTATAGACCAGGCATGGCACCAAGGTCGGCTAATCAGCCAGCTCTTGAGCGTGGAGGAATGCAGGTATATTCCAAACACAATTGCTCTTCATATTGGATTTCAATTTCTAGTATGTAACAATTGCTTCCATATTTGCAAAATGGTAGGAAGCAACAGTAAATTCTTGCATTTTGTTAGATATTATGCCCTTATATATGAGCTTGTTTTTGCCCATTGAATGCATTCTAACGAGTTGCTAACATCACTGAACTTCAGATTCTTTCAAAAGAAGATAGTGAAACTTTAAACTTGTGCAAGACTATGATGGAGAGAGGAGAATGGCCTCCTCTCATGGTTGCTTTTGATCCACAGGAGGGGTGAGTACAGAGTTATAATGCTCATTACTTTTTAACACTTTAAAGTTTAACCTTTGTATATATATAAATGTAGCTCGCATTCTTAACTGATTGTTTTTCCAACAGCTTTACTGTTGCTGCAGATAGGTATATAAAAGATTTGACTATAATCACAGAGTATGTGGGAGATGTTGATTACTTGAAGAACCGCGAAGATGACGATGGAGACAGCATGATGACATTACTTTCTGCTGCTAATCCTTCAAAAAGCCTCGTTATTTGTCCTGATAAGCGCAGTAACATTGCCCGCTTCATCAATGGCATTAATAATCACACATTGTAAGCTCTCATCCCCCATTTCCCAAGTTTGTATACTTAGATATTTACTTTCTCACTAGCAGAAGTCTTGACAAGAGTTTTTGTTGTCTCAAAGAATTTGAATTGCTTGAAAAGTAATCTGTTTCGGAATTGAAGATCAAGTACATTAAGACTATTGATTATTGATCATTGTAAGCATAATTGGTGATGTAAATAAAGCTAATGTGTTTTTTTTCTTTATGCAGAGAGGGGAAAAAGAAGCAGAACCTCAAGTGTGTGAGATTTAATGTCAATGGCGAATGCCGGGTTTTACTGATTGCTAACAGAGATATATCAAAGGGGGAGAGATTGTATTATGATTATAATGGTGATGAGCATGAATACCCAACTGAGCACTTCGTCTAGCAAGGCTTTTTCTTTACCCTTTTCTAGTAATTTATTGTTTCTTTTTCTTTATACACAAGATTTAGTTGGGCTTAGATTATAGCACCAAACTGGCTAATTGTACACATGACTTTCTAGAGAAGATAAATGAAGTTTGTCTTAGAGATGAAAAAGAATGTACACAACTTATGACTTTTTCCTTTGGTGAAATGGTCATACATATTGAAATTTGTAACATCATCCCATCTATTGTATATTTTTGCATTTGGAATACTTGACAAAGTTAGCAATGAGAAAGAGAGAAATGAAGAAAGATTTGTTGTATTAAATTGTAATGTCTAAGAAAAATTACAAGAAGAGAAAAGGGAGCTAACAAGATTAACCACTTAATATGATTAATCAAGATTGGTAGCAACTAATTTACAGCTAACTAAGCTAACATAACTTTGACCTCTCTAACAATACTTAACAGCACTAAGTATTCTAATAGTCAATATCCCCCCTCAAGTTCCATGGAGTGTACTCCATGGAAAAAGCTTGTTACATAGAAAATTAAACTTTGGCAAAGTGTGTGGCTTGGTGAAGATGTCAGCATAAGTTGATGCCTAGGATTGAGCATTTTGATTGTCACGCTATTATACTGTTGAAAGGGACCAGTACTTTGATTCAGTGCTAGATCCAGCAACTACCTTCTGTTTTCTGGAGTCCTATGTAATAAGATTTCCACTAAGTTTTTAGACTTTCTATCATCAAGACTACATGCCCAATCAACATCTAAACATGCTTCTAAGGTGAAAAGAGTGGTTGGTTTGAACACTACAAGACCTAGGTTAACATCACTTGAATTTGCACCAGTTACGAATCAGAACGAATTCCCATCCTTGTGGCAAAAGAATAGAGAACTATTAGACACTGAATTAAGAATCCCATGACAATAAGACTATAACTTGAGCTTGTCATACCAATCTTGGAGAGCTTGCTTTAAGCCATACAATGCCCTTTTAAGCTTGCAAACATGTGTAGGATGTTCTGAATCCTCATACTTCTTAGGTTATTCCATCCAAACAAATTCATGGAGATTTCATATTGAAAAGCATTATTAATGTCTAATTGCTAAATTCCCAACCATGTGTAACTACCAAAGTAAACATGATCCTTATGGTTGAGGACTTCACAACATGTCTGAAAAGTATGAAAGTAATCTATTCTAGGGGTTTGTTTCGTTGAAACCCTTTGGCAACTAGCATTGTTTAGTGCCATCAACTTTCAACTTGGTTCTCAAAGCCCATTTATTTTGTACCACATTCATTTACAGTGTGATATGGCACTAAGGATCATGTATTATTGTTTATCAATGCTTGATATTAGAACTCTTGGTTTTTTAATACTAGATTTTGATCTGGTTTGAGTGGTGAAGAGAACTAGATGGAAGTAGAGGTAAAGGTAGTATGACTGTGGTATAAGGCTTTGTTGTGTGTTGGACAGTATTGATAGGACTCCCAATGGTCTGTTGAACAAGTGTTTCAGGTTGAGTAATTGTAGATGGATTTTGAATAAAGTAAAATGATGGAGCTTGCCAAGTTGGCAAGCATCACAAAAATCAAATGTGTAAAATTTTATTCAAAATAGCTTGAGATGGATGTCCAAGTCTCATATGCAAAGTTTGCATTTGAGATGCACATAACTGTCTGTTTGAACTTTGAACTTAAAGAGAAATAATGGAGATGATTTTATTTATTTATTTATTTATTTAAAAATCTCATTAAGCACCTATGCATTGTTTTTAATATTTTGTGTAATTGATCTCCAATCATATATTTATGCCCTAAATTATTTTATCTTTATATTTGAGTAAGAATAAAAATAATTTTAGATCATGTATTTTGTAAAATTTATTTACTGCACTATCTATTTAGTTAAACCACAATTTAAATTTTTATTATTCAAAATAATACCCTGAGTTCAATTTTTGATTTATTTTTAATATAATCAATTTTAAACTAGTTTCTATGTAATCAACCTGATCATAACACCTCCAAGTTTCTATGTAATCTTAAATGTACGCTGGTAAACGTTTGCAAACTGCACTGGCAAAGAGGTCAAAGTTTACCAGCGTACATTTGTAGTGGCTAAAATCTAACTTTTACCAGTGCATTTACGCGCTGGGAAAAGTTATTTTTGCCAGCGCTTTTCATTTTATGCTGGCAAAAGTTCTAATACCAACATTGATTTGCCAACCCCCTTTTGCCAAAACATCACAAGTATAAATTCTATTTTACCAGTGCAATACTAACTTTTGCTAGCACATTTCTTGTAGTGATAGCACATGTATTAAATCAGAAAGCAACAATTAGTAATAAAAGAATTTTGTTTTCTTATCATCATCTCAGCATTTTCCTTTATTCCTTTCTCTTCAATTAGTTAATTCTATTCAATTTTTTTTCAAAGCAAGGTAATTAAGATTTTTTTTTTACTTTTAGTTATCTCTTACTTCTTCTTTCCTTAAAACAATAAGCTAAGAATATTATTTTCTTTTCTTTTCTATATGCTTTTTTGTTCTTTTTGATCACCTTCCAATTTTCTTCTCCCTCTTCTTTTTTCTTTATATATATATATTCAACTTATTCATACATATATTAATATATTATCATTGTCACTCCCTATCTTTATATAAATATACATATATCTCCTTCAACATTTTTCTATATCAAACTTCACTAGACATATCTTCTAAAACATTTCTCCTAACTGTTGATCAATCTCTCAACCTTCTTTCTTATATCTTAGCCCGTAAGTCTATTTCAACATTTAATTGTACTTTAATTTTGTGTATGACTACACCTTCAATTATTTCTTATATATACTTTCTGGAAGCTATAGTTTTGTTATCTTATAATCTTTTGATGCTTACAATAAGATTATCTTTTTATTTGTTATTAGGATGTTCCATTGATCATATTTTTTAATTACGTGAAAAACATAAGTATAAATTCAATTGACATCAGAACAGGAGTCATTTCACCACATTAATTGTTGTTTGTTTGTGTTTTTGTTTTTTACAGGAAAATACAAGTTAAAAATAAATGGAGATGATCCAACACTTGACACATTGGGGGCATGTGCATCCTTTGCTATTAGTTAAGGATGGCATGACCACAAGTAACATTATGTCTATTAAATGTGAATTGTGTACACGTTCTACCATTACAGGAGATCCATTTTATGGTTGTGATTCATGCCAATTTTACTTGCACAAATCATGTGCTGAGTTGCCTCCACTAATATATCACTCTTTTCATCCTGCCCACCCTCTCTTCTTGTCCACTTTAACTTACACATTGTTTTGTCGCTCTTGTAAAACAGTTGTCTGGAATTCTCTTTTCTACGCATGTATTAACTGCAATGTTTATTTAGATGTGAATTGTGCATGGACGACACCCATAACATTAAAAAAAACTGATGAAGATAGCATTATTAAGCATTCCAGTCATCATCATCCATTGCATGTACTTGATAATATCGATCCGATTAATTGCTTCGGATGTCAATCAAAAATATGCTCAATGGATGATGTTTATGGTTGTACCGAATGCAATTATTTCCTTCATAAATCATGTGCAGAGTCTCCCAAAGAAATGCAATATCCTTTCCATTGGGACCATGCTCCTCTTTCTCTTAATCTCCAATACTTTTGGTTTGGTCAATGTGCACTATGTAAGGAAACTTTGAAAAATTGTTTCACTTACAAATGTGGTGAGTGTACTTTTCGACTGTGTTTGAAATGCAGTGCAATCAAAATGAGGCCAGGAAGTATTAAGTTTGAAAATCACCAGCACTCTCTTTGTTACATGGATAACATGATGCCCATGAATAATCATTGTAGCATCCAAGATTGCTATGGTAAGAAACCATCTACTTCCCATTGTAAAGAACTCTCTTACACTTCTTGTGCAACATTTTGCTTGGAATGCAACTTCAGAATGCACTTACTCTGTGGACCATTGCCACCCATGATCAAAGATGAGTCCCACATTCATCCTCTTATTTTGGTTGATTCGGTGGTTGAGGACAGTTATGAAGACTTCTATTGTGATATTTGTGAAAATGAACGAGATCCTCGAATACGTGTTTATTATTGTGAGCCCTGCAAATTTATTGGACATGTACATTGTCTCAAGTCTAAGGTATGCTAATCATAATCAAAATTTTATTTTCAATAATAAATGCCTTAATTTTCTTGTTTGGTGGATTCATGCGTGATTAGTATTACATTTTATTTTCTTTAAATAATATTTGCTCATTTTAATAATATAGAGAAATATATAATACTTGAATTAAAATCTAGAAGTCTAATTAATGGTACATATGTTATTTTCATCTATGTTAACAAACCTGAAAAAGTAATTCAATTTGATTGAAAATATGCAATCACTGTAATATATATTTATAGGGTAAGACTACTCTAGGACTAGTAAAAGTTCACTACATATGGAAATTTTTTGACCATTGATTTTAGATCATGTGGTTATTATAATGTAAGATGTATACTCTTACGATAGAACTACTTGTATACAATTAAAACTTTATACATATTATAATAATATATCTTTTTAAAAATAATATTAATAATTAAAAAATTTATTAATTTTTAATTTGAATTATTAATTTTCTTTTATAAAGTTAATTTAAATTATTTTTATGTAGGTATTTATTTACAAAAAATAATTTTACTTACAAACTTCGATATCAATTTTTTTTTATACTAATAGTTAATTATAACAAAATTAATTATTTATACTTTCGCCACTAATTTTTTATCAATCAAACTGAGTCAATTACATCTACATGGGGATTCCTCTTCAAAAGAGAAACTTTTGTTTCGGCACCTAACAGATTTTTTTAGTCATTTTTTTTTTATATATAGTGTATATTATAGTTATTTAAGACATTCTTTAAAATTTTAAGAAATTTTAAAAAATTTAACTCGTCGAAAACAATCCTCTTTGAAAGTAGCGCACTAATATACTCCTACATGTTTCGACATTCGAGAGACTTTTCGGTCTTTTTTTTTCATGATCGTGTACATTATAGTTATTTAAGACATCCTGCAAAATTTTGAAAAATTTAAAAAAATTTAACTCGCCGCAAATTATTAGTTAAATATTAAAATTGTGGTAATTGTTGTTAATTAATATGATATTTTTTTTTATTATTAGAAAATTAATATAATAATAAGAAATATTTTTTTAGTGTAATTTTTAGTGTTGTGATTTGAGTGAAAATAATTTTTAATATCAAATTTAATGATAATGTAACACCAAATTTAATATGTGTTTGAAGATGCTCTAAAATCACTAGTCCACTTAAGCCCACAGTCGCGGGACCCATAAGTCCCATTGCATATGTATATATATATATAATATTTAGGGACAGATTTTGTCCTATTATTGTACTTTTACGGAATGTATTCCGTGATGTACGACAGCCGTTAGATGAGAGAGTTATTTGATCTGAGGGTTGGGGTTGATCTAGGGGTAATTAGGGTTAAAAAATGGTAACGTACCCTAAAACCTATTATTACGTACCCTGAGACTCATCTAAAGGCTGTCGTACATCACCTAACGGCTTAAGTACATCACGGAATACATTTCGTGAAAGTACACTTACGGGACAAAATCGTATCCCATAATATTTAATTGAAAAAAAAAAACTCAAATGTATAAAAGTACACCAATATCACGTGTACAACTAGAATGCTTTATTCTTATTGGTTCAATAGTCTTCCCAATATTCTATAAGGAAGAACTAAACAGTCCTAAATTAGATTTTCCCAATATTTATATATACAGTAGAACTTCTATTCAAGAATACACTTAAGACCAAGTAAATTATATTCTAATTGGGAGGTTATAACTAAATAGAGTTACACTAAAAGAAAATTAAAAAACCAAAAAATATCAATGTAACAATAATAACAATAAATAATCATTACTATATCATAATAGAAATATTTTAGAGTAAATATAATGTCATACATGTATTATAATTTAAAATAAAATTATTAATTTTACATAAATAAATTTACAAAATACATGTATATGTTTTATTAAGATATAATTATTCTTATATAGAGGTATACTTTGTTAATACGAGACTTAAAAATGTATAACTAATTACAATTTAAAGGTTATTCTTATTTATAATTGGCCCAATTCGGGACTTAATTTTTTTATAACAAATTAGAGGTTATTCTTGGATAGAGTATTCTTAAATAGAGGTTCTACTGTATATAAAAAAAAATATAAAGGCTTTCGATGTTTTTTTTTTAAATAAAATTATTTTTATTAAAAACCATTTTCGATGTCTTTATTATGTCATTTTCAATTCTTCTGTATAAATGACTAATTTGGTAAGAGTACTATCTTATTATTTACTTAAAATAGTTTTAACGTGAATTAAATTTTATCACTTGCTTCGTTTCAAATTTAGGATGCATATTAATAATGTCTCTTTATATTAAAACATACTATTTTACAAAATCATGTGGATTCATATTAGAATGCATTTTTAATTGATAGATTGTACCTAAATAATTCAACCAATCAGTATCAAATATACTACTATTCTCTCTTTGAAAATGAGAAAGCCTCATACACATTTCTTTTAGATTCCATTTACAATGAAATGTATAGTATATAGTTAGCTATTTCAAAGGACATTGTTCCTAGCCCTCAAATATTATTGACCAAAGCATATAAAATTGTTGTGGAGACTCCACTCTTACATCTCGTTCTTCTATAATTTTTCACATATTTCAGGCAGTTATATATCTAAATTATTTTGTTGGGTGTTTAAATCAACCCAATCACAAACCTTTAAAAGAAATTTTTTTAACTGTACCTACTCCCAAAGAAGAGATCCAACTCCTCATCAAAAAACAAACAATTAGCATTAGTGATTAAGACAAACCTCACACACTCATTTGGAGTCTCTTCCAACAAGCTAACCAACACTACACAAAACTGCTATTTTTGGTGACAACTTTTTATTCACAACATAATTTTTTTGTGACTAAATGTGACTTTTAGTCACAAAAAAATGTTACTTGTGACTAAAACATAGTATTTAGATACAAGTTGTAACTAATTTAGTTTTAGTCACAAGAAGTATTGTGACTAAAAATACATTTAGTCACAACAAATTGTAATTTTTGTGATTAATACATTTAACCACGAATCTTTTAATCACAACATAAAAATGATGATTTATAATACTTTTTCACTTTTAGTGTAAAAGTAAAAAAAAAATTGTAGTGCAAGTAATAAATTTTAGTTTTGGAGCACTTAGCCTATCCCAAATGAAGTAAAACTATTTCCTTCTCGTATTGTCCCTTGGTCATAGCTTGGACCAAATGTTTGAGATGCTAAATTGCAAGCTAGTGAACTCCCTCAAAGTCATTTTGCTTCTAATCAAATTCTTTGTCATCACAATTTTCCTCTAATACTAGCCGGAGGTTCCACCAATCTTGAGTTTTAATGTACATCGCTATGTCTCTAAAGCCAAGCCGACCCTCTTTTTTAGGTTGGCAAATATATTTCCAAGCTAGATGACCTCATCCTGAAAAGTTTAGCATCACCTTTCCAAAAGAAAAGACATGCAAATACTATCAATTTCTCAAAGAATGTATTTGGGAATAATCATAATTTTTGCACAATAAGTAGTGTTATAGTAACTATAATAATGAATATGATATTTTGATTTAAATATTAGAAACTATAATGAATAAATTAGTCTGTATTTATAGTAAATTTTAAATTTTATTTATTTTAAAATTAATTTAAATTAATGTATATACTTAGCTTAAATATTTTTATGTACCTTAAATAGTTTACTAATTTTGAAATATACATTGTTACTTTTATCTTAAATATATACAGATCATAAAAATACTAACAGGAGAGCTTCAAAATGTGGAGTTAAAGAATATTGGAGATGATATTTGGAAATTGAATAAGCAAAAAAGATATGACAATCATTCTACAGCCATAGCCATGATCATGAACCAAACTTCTTTAACTCTTAACGATATAATAAATGGACTACCAGAAGATCTTCGAACTGCATTGAAGAGCTTTTACAAATGGGAAGACAATTCATTTGAGTTCAAGGGACAATCTGAAAATAAGCGTGGTGGAGAAGATATTGATTGGATTATACAACTTTCTCACTTCACCAATAAGGATTTTCAAGAATTTTGTAATGAGCTTGAGGAATTCTATTCGACCAACAGAATAGAATTGAAACCTAGTGATTTAGGAGTGAAGATTGTAAGTGTGGGAGATTATAAGATACCTTTTACTTTAGTACCTATTTTCAACAAATTACTTGATCAGTATGGAGATGTTGGAATCACTGAAAATAATTGGCGATGGAAGTGCGTTGTTTATTCTGTTTTATGTGAGGTCATAAAGGAAATGTGCACTACTATGGTGGCAGACATTACCAGAAATCATCTTCGACAATGGTATTACCACTTGAGATTCGTGGATTTTCAGGGCTTTAACATTTCTTTCGCAGTTGCTCATCTAGAGAAACTCATACATGCTTTCTTAGGCCTTCAAACAAAAAGACTTGAAACAGAAATCCCTACAAAAGTAAGGGAGAAGGTAGCAGAGCTAAAGCAAGAGATAGAAAAGGAAATGTCAAATCTGAAGAAATGTGAAGAGTATAATGATAAGTCATTGCCAAAGTCTGAGTTGATGAAGGATTGTTGGAATAAGGCCTCTGCAATGAAGTTCAAGAATGCATGTGAAGGTTTAATGACTATAGATAATGATCGTCAACTCCTTCATTTCTTGCAAGAGTTTTATTAAGCCAATGGTATACATAGTGATATTTACTGTTTCTCTCTTTTCATTTTTTGGAATTGGTAGTGGTCCAAAATTATTATTGACATGTTAGATACATTTTCATAGGGCGGCATCTTAGTGGTGTCAGAAATCCAAAGGAAGAAAAAGTGGCATCACTAGCAACAGCATTAACAAATGGTGCAAATTCCACTTTTAAACACTTCTACTTCTGTTAACATAGTTGTGGAATTGAATTGGTTTTTCTAGTGTGTCTAATTCTAAATCCATAGTTTGGTTGTATCTTGTTTGATGTTATATATTATGATTTTCAGTAGTTAATGAACTTCATATGCCACTTTCATATCTAAAAGTAAAATTATATAAATATCTTATTAATACATATTTGATTGATATTATAACAAGTTTCTATATATAACATCACTTTGTACCTTTGATTTTCTTTCCTTTTGACATACATGATAATTAAGTCGATTCATCAAGAAATTGTTGTAGTGACTGTGAGAGTGGTAACACACCCTAATATGGAAATTATTTAACTTATACTGCAAAAGACTAGATTTTGTCTAAGAATCCCATTTATATATGGCTTTCTTTTATGATGTTATGTATAGCTATTTATATATATTATTATCGGTACACTACTACCGAAAACCATTTTACAAAAATAGGTCTCAATTTAATTAATTATGATTAATTAAATAATTTATTTTGTTATTATGTATCATTATTTTAATTATATAATTACTCTATATAAATTATCTCACTTTACATAATAATAATAATTATTATATATATTATTTTTTAACATTTGTTTTTTTTAAAAATTACAATTTAGGTTACTGTAATGATTTTTTGGTGAATTGCAATATACATTTTGATGTAGATTGCTCCATTAATTACTATGTGAGTTGCTATATGAATTTTTATAAAAAATTAAAAAAAATACTTTAATATATAAAAATGAAATAATAATAATAATAAAGAATAATACACTTCAAATAAAAATAGTGTGCTATTGGATTCCTCATAAGATAGGAATTAATATACTTAATTCATTTATTTATTTTTAAAACAAGTGATTAATAAATTTATTATTAATAATAATTATTATTAATAATAAAATTCAACTGATATTATAAATATAATAGATCGAATTAACAGGAATTAACAGAAACAGTGACAAACAGGACCACCTTCATTTTTACATGTACCTCCTCTACAAGGCCCCTTTTTACACTCGGCGTCGCATTTAGTGGGATTTGAGTCTGAATGAGGACATAAATCTGGACGCTTTGTGCTTTTGCAACATGCAAGGAGCATAGGAGAATCTTGTCCTAGAGTACCATTGAAGCCTACAAAAACAAAATATATAGTATGAGTACTAATAATAATGACAAATATAATTTCAAAAATGCAAAAGGAACAATATATAAAAAAATATGTATATATTGAGACCAACCAAAGGAAGAAATGAGAATCCCCACAAGAAGAAGAACAGAAACAATTTGAACTTTGGCCATTCTTCTTATTAATTATTTTCTCTCTCTTTTTCTTTTAGTTTTATGAAAATATGTTAGGTACCAACACAGTCTTATATACAGTTTAAAGAGATGATATTAATTAATTAAAATTTCCTTTTTCTTTTATTTCTTTAATTTTTGCCAAAATTAGTGATATACGTATTTAAGTAGTTTTGTTACTATATTGTTGGAGAATATATGATATGATTTTCTTAATATATACTTTTTGTAATTTTAGGATAATATGTTTGTTGATTAGGATGAGTTTTAGGAATTTAATTAGTTTGGGAAAAATTAATTGTGTATATATATATATATATATATACTAAATATGGATGATATGAATTGATTGGAGAAATCTTTTAATAAATAAATTTCAAAATTGTAATGGATATAATTATGGAGATGATATAGTTAATCTCATCATGCATGCATTGATCACGTGAGATGTTAATATTATAATTATAACCATAATAATATTATAATATTATTTATTACAATTACAAAAATATCAACTTTATGTTATATTTTTTTTTTCAATTTTATATGTCTATTTATTTATTTTTCTTTCAAAAATATGAATTTATAAGCATGCATGTGATAAAAAAAATTATTTTATCAAATGTAATATATATCTTTATATATAAAATGTAGTTATGTAACAAAAATTTTAGTTTAACAATTTGTTTAATGTTTTATTTTTTTCTTAATAAATTATTCCATATACTATTTTTTAAACTTTTTTATTCAAATTTACTTCAGTAGTTTTTCTGGTGGTTTCTATGTGGGTTACTATACGAATTTTAATTGCGATTTAAGTTGTTCCGTTAGTTGATATATGGTTTCTGTGTGGAATTTCATAAAAATACAAAAAAAAAAACAAATTGTTTTAAAGTTCAAAAATAAAATATGTATATTAACAGTATATTAGTTGTTAAATTAGTTTAATACTAGTTTCCTATTGTTGAATTATATTGTATATTTATTCAGTATCATCCTTTAGGGAAACCAATTAGTTTTATTTTATGGAAAAGGAAACTAATTTTTTACTTTCTTAATATATATTGTATAACCTTGATTTTAAGGAGTGATATTGTGTTTAAAATCAAATTAGCATGTTTGTTGTATTCGATCTACCTATTAATATAGACAATTATTTTATTGAATAAATATATCATATTATTCAAAAATCTTCATGCTGCTATGATACACAATCACAACTCTTTATTTCTTCCAAATTCCAATCCTAATCATAAGTTTTTATTCTGTTTTTGTCCTAAATTGTTTCAATGTTTTTTTTATTGTTCTGTCTAAATGGCATATTAATCACATTTTAATTATGCTTCTTATCTCTCCACTCTTACATATTATACAAACTAATTAGTAAATTGTTATTACTATTGCTTAATTAGTATAAATGTGTAATGTCATTACACAAATAGATAATAGATAAAAATTAGGATTATTTACACCACATACTGAAATTTCCAATTTTTTTACTTTTTTACTGTGGGGCTGATTTTTTTTAAAAATACTGTATTTTTTTCAAAAATACTGTGTACTGTGTTAGGTTTTCACTGTTGTTCTACAGTTGTTTTTTAGTTGTTTCTTTTGTGTTCCACTGTTATTTTATTAAAACACAATATTTTTGAAAAAAAAATCCGTGTGATAGTATTTTTGTATAAGTTAACCCAAATTCTAATATTTTTGTAAGTTCTCCTAAAAAATTAGGAGTGGTCTTATTTAGAAACGGTCTTAAAATTTAGCGGGTCATAGGAAAAAAAATATTTTTGAGTCCTTATTTAGAAAAAAAAATATGGTATTTTTCAAAATCAATAAAAACAATGTGTAATTTTAAAAAGGGAGAAATTTTTTTGAGCTATTTACAAAAATATGAGAAAAAAGAGATAAATTTTCATATATATGGCGTAAAAATTTAATTATACAAAATATGACATTTTTAAAAAAAACATAAAAAAAAAACTGATGAAGAAGGCATTATTCAGCATTCCAGTCATCATCATCCATTGCATGTACTTGATAATATCGACACAATTCAATATTGCTTTGGATGTCAATAAAAAATATGCTCAATGGATGATGTTTATGGTTGTACCGAATGCAATTATTTCCTTCATAAATCATGTGCAGAGTCTCCCAAAGAAATTCAATATCCTTTCCATTGGGACCATGCTCCTCTTTCTCTTCACTTTCAATACTTTTGGTTTGGTCAATGTGCACTATGTAAGGAAACTTTGAAAAATTGTTTCACTTACAAATGTGGTGAGTGTACTTTTCGACTGTGTTTGAAATGCAGTGCAATCAAAATGAGAGGAAGTATTAAGTTTGAAAATCACGAGCACTCTCTTTGTTACATGGATAACATGATACCCATGGATAATCATTGTAGCATCCAAGGTTGCTATGGTAAGGGACTATCTACTTCTCATTGCAAAGAACTTTCTTACACTTCTTCTTGTGCAACATTTTGCTTGGAATGCAACTTCAGAATGCACTTACTCTGTGGACCATTGCCACTCATGATCAAAGATGAGTCCCACATTCATCCTCTTATTTTGGTTGATTCGGTGGTTGAGGACAGTTATGAAGACTTCTATTGTGATATTTGTGAAAATGAACGAGATCCTCGAATACGTGTTTATTATTGTCAGCCCTGCAAATTTGTTGGACATGTACATTGTCTCAAATCTAAGGTATGCTAATCATAATCAAAATTTTATTTTTCAATAATAAATGCCTTCATTTTCTTGTTTGGTATATTACATGTATGTAGATTCATGCATGATTATAGTATTACATTTTATTTTCTTTAAATAATATTTGCTCATTTTAATAATATAGAGAAATATATAATACTTGAATTAAAATCTAGAAGCCTAAGTGGCGTTTGATAACACTTTTTTAAGGATTTTTTTTATAAATGTACAACAAAAATAAAATAATTACAAAAAATGTGCAAAAAAAAATTATTTGAAAAACTTATACATTTTGAAAATTTATTACATAAAACCATACATTTTAATCATTAAATAATATAAATCATTAATAATTAAACTAATTACCATAAATAGAAAACAGTAATTAATGTTTCTAATATTATTTTGTAATTTTTTATTCTTATGTTTATTATATTAATGTTTTAAAAATTATTAATAATAAAACATGTTTATTAAAATTCAAAACAAAGAATTCTGTAAAATTAATTAAGTAAATAATAAACAGTTTTATAAAAATAAACAAATTAAATATTTTTTTATTAAAGAAAAAATATTTATTATCTATTTTAGTATGAATTATTATAATCTAATAAGTTTTTTTTCAATAAAATACAATATCAAAATTATAAAATTAATGTATATAAATATAAATCAACGCTTAAAATTACTAAAAATAAACATAACACACATAGTGATATAATAAACATATGTGAATATTATTATTTTGTTTATTACATTAGTAGGTTTAATAAATAGAAAATAAAATAAACATACATACACAAAGTATTTTATATTATTAGTATGTTTATTATAATTGTAAATATAAAAATAGACATAGCCAATTTATACTATACTAAAATAAATATATTTTCTTTTTATTGTTTCTATATATTCATTATTTTCTAATGAGTAAGTAAACGAATTAAATACAATTCTTACATCAAAAAATAAATAAACAAATATAACTTTATAAACTCCAAATATTATTTAATTAAAAAAAAATAAACAGGACACAATAAACAAAAACAAAAGATAAAGATAAACAATTTTTTATATATATATTATTTATTTTATAAAAAATTACTAAACAATAAATATGACACACATAGAGTAATATAATAAACATATGTGAATATTATTATTTTGTTTATTAAATTAGTATGTTTAACTAACAGAAAATAAAATAAACACATATATACATACAAAATATTTTATATTATTGATATGTTCATTATAATTGTAAACATAAAAATAGACATATCTAATATTTATACTATACTAAAATAAATATATTTTTTTTCTATTGTTTCTATATGTTGATTCTTTTCTAATGAGTTAGTGAACGAATTTATCTATTGAAAAACAATTCTTACATTAAAAAATAAATAAACAAACATAACTTTATAAATTTCAAATACTATTTAATTAGAAAAAATAAAATATAAATTGTAGATAAGTGAAAATTAAGATTTTTAAAATCAACTAATAATGATATTGGACATAGTTAATTAAAAAAATTATGATTATATATGTTTTGAATTTTAAAAATATATCATTTATGTTATTGACGTGATTTGTATGATAAATATAAATTTTATTGTTTATTATTAGTATCTTATTATGTTTTGTAATTATTAATTTACAATTTTATGTAATTAGTAGGCTTACTCATTATGTAACGTCCCCGCTTCAAGCCTCCATTGGGTTCATCCACCCACGGAATAATGGCTCTTATACACGAGTACGCCACTCTGGCTGCTTCCTCGATTGATGACTGACCCTACAAACCAACACGAGTGTTTCCAGCGTGTTTTGTCCTCACTCACACGCATCCTGGGAAAACTTCCCAGGAGGTCACCCATCCTTGAAATTGCTCCAAGCCAAGCACGCTTAACTGTGGAGTTCTTTCGTGATGGGCTACCGAAAAACAAGATGCACCTTGTTGACATAGGTAGTACCAATCAATCCATTTAAGCTCTCTTCAACTGTGTAGTCCCATACCTACACAGTCTCAGAATCATCCCACTTGACCTTCCCCAGGCGGTGTGGGATTGTACAGCTTACCCGGTATTTCCCCTTACGGATCACGAGACTACTGACTGTCACAATCACCCCCCCCCCTTACGGGGTCCGACGTCCTCGTCGACCACACTTCCGGCTGGGTCAAGGCTCTGATACCATTTGTAACGTCCCCGCTTCAAGCCTCCATTGGGTCCTTCCACCCACGGAATAATGGCTCTTATACACGAGTACGCCACTCTGGCTGCTTCCTCGATTGATGACTGACCCTACAAACCAACACGAGTGTTTCCAGCGTGTTTTGTCCTCACTCACACGCATCTTGGGAAAACTTCCCAGGAGGTCACCCATCCTTGAAATTGCTCCAAGCCAAGCACGCTTAACTGTGGAGTTCTTTCGTGATGGGCTACCGAAAAATAAGATGCACCTTGTTGACATAGGTAGTACCAATCAATCCATTTAAGCTCTCTTCAACTGTGTAGTCCCATACCTACACAGTCTCAGAATCATCCCACTTGACCTTCCCCAGGCGGTGTGGGATTGTACAGCTTACCCGGTATTTCCCCTTACGGATCACGAGACTACTGACTGTCACACATTAATACTATATAAATTAGTCATAAAAATAGTTATACAAATCTAAATATAGTAAGTTGACTCATTAATATATCTATTATAATTTAATTAAAAATTTGTATGAATTTTTGTAAATATGTTTTCAAATGTGTACATTTTTAAAATTGTGTTTTTTTGCACATTTTTTGTAATTATTTAAGAAAATGTATACATTTATGTAAAATGCCCCTTTTTTAATCAATTTTCACTTTTTAATAATATTTTTCAAAATCATGTTCTATAAAACTGTTTTTATTTTTCAATTTTTTAATTGAGAATCAAATCTTTTTTTTTAAAAAAAAATCACTTTCAATATTTTTTTAAACAGTTTTTTTAATCAATATTTTGGACTCCAACTATACATGGATCGGACCCAGACCCGGTCCCAGCCCTGGCACCAAACCGTGTTTCTGACCCAGACTCCATACTCGACTTCGTTCCTTTACTCGACTTAAATAAAATCAAAAAATAAATTTTACAGAATACACTTTTGTAATCTGTTTTTAAAATTGAAAAATAAAAGTAGTTATAAAACACATTTTTATTTTTTAAAACACAATATTTTTAAAAACAAGAATTTATTTTTATTTTTCTGACTAAAAAATTAGAAAACAAAAAATTTATCAAATAAGACCCTTATTAATTATACATATATTATTTTCATCTATGTTAACAAACCTGAAAAAGTAGTTCAATTTGATTGAGAATATGTAATGGAATACTTCTTAATGGGTAATACCCATAAATGGGCACTAAAAAAAATTAATAAGGTAACAATCTAATAACCTTTTATGGTAAGTTTCCAACAAATATTTTTTTAAATAAATTATATTTATTTTTTATAAAATTGGAAATAATAATTACAACCAATAGTTTGAAAAAAATTATAAATTATTTTTAAAAATTAATTGAAATTTCTACTTTATTATTTTATGAAATTGCGAGTTTATTAATAATTTATTATTGTAAAACTAAGAATCATTTACATGCATATTAATGTGTTATTTTTATTAGGAGAATAAGAGATTGATTGAGGAATCCAATTGTCTTAATATTATTCATGCTCTTAAAAATAAAACGCTACAATACATCTTAGTTCTTACTCAGGGTATCATTGTTAGAGAAATATAATTATCATCTAATGATTTTTTTATATATATTATCATGCATCATTCTCCTAGAATAACTAATGAGGTGTTGTTCATTATTTATATTCTTAGGATTGGAAGATGATAATCTTGTCTAGGGGTCAAATGTAATTTTTTGTGCTGAAATTCTTGTGTTGGCAACTGCCATTATTCAATAATGTTTATGACACTTTTTTTCTTCGTTCATTTTTTTTTGTTAAAATTTTCTTCATTGATTTTGTTCTTATAAGTTTTGGTAAGCTCAAGTGTTTTTAAAAAATAAAAACATATAAATGATTGTTAATTATTATGAAATTACAGATTTTAGGTTTAGAAAAAATCTTATACATTTTATATGTATTAAAGCTTAAAGCTTAAATTTTTTTTTTGTTCTCAATAATGCAATTTAGAATTCTAGTTTGAAGAAATTTTATAAAAAGATAAATATACACTTTTTTTTTTCTTTTTAATCTTTAAAATGATTTTTATTAATATTATTTTATTTAAGTTTTTTTGAATTTGTCTTTACCATATGAATTATATAAAACTAATATTTTAATTTGATTTCATTATACATAACTAAATAGATATAGTTTGGAATTCTTACCTTGCTCTTTAATAAATTCATTATTTAATTTTAATTAATTCAAATAATATTATTTTTTTAAAAAAAATAGTTAAAATAAAATTTTCTTTGAGCTGATATTATTAAAACAAATTTAGTTAAAAATTAGAGATTTTCTACCATTAAAATGTGGATTGGTTTGTGACTCAAATAATAATAAGTACAAAGTGATGTTAGTATTTTATCATATATAATAGCCTTAATATACTTTGACTGTTTGACATTTAGATTGTGCTGCGGCCTTTCATTTCAACTTATGTATTTATAACATTAATTATTTAATTATTGTAACATTTTTTTAAAAAAAAGAATATATATATATATAATCTAATATAAAACTAAATATTCGTGCCTTGCACAAAATTATTATTTAGTATATATAAAAATATAAGGCTTTTGATATTTTTTTAATTTATTTTTTACTAAAAAACATCTTTCAATATTTTTATTATGTTCAATTCTTATATATAAATGATTAATTTGGTAAGAGTACTATCTGTTAGAGATATTATTACAATGGAAGAAAATCAAAATATTACAACTCTATTGTAATACAATACAAGGACCAACAAAGAGATTAAATAAATGTTACAACAATATAATATACAATATATATACACTATATATATTATATATAAGAAATATAGAAGAAGATATATAGATTACACAATATTATATAACATATATATAATATGAAGAAGAAAAGATCACTCACTCACAACCTTGAGTGTAGAATAGTGGGGATCACCATGACTTGAACAAGGTATTACACCTTTGTCCAAAAGCTTATTTCCCCTATCTCTAAGCACTAAGGGAACTCTCTAGGAAATAGCTTTGGGAATTATCAAGCCTTAGGGTTTTCTAGCAAAGTGCTTTCTTGATAGAAAACTTCCTCTCCAAAATGAGCACCTTAGACCTCTTTATATAGTGTTTAGGATATCATCACCATTTGAAATTCAAACTCATAACCCCATAGATGTTATGGACTCAAATGTAACTCATACACACCATAACTCCTATAGCATTAAGAATTTCAAATTAAGATGTGTAACATCTTTTTACACTCTTAATGTTGGTGATGATAGTGGAGGTTACTCATAGTAACAAGTAACTCCCAAATGTTACAAAAAGATGACAACTAATATACATTGTCATATGTTACATATTATTAGTTTATTACACATATTTAATCTATATATTATATTACTATAAATAATATAACAATCCCTCACTAGATTAAATATTATCTCTTTAGTAACAAACTTGTAACTTTTGTAACATTTATTTAATCAATCAAAAATATTATATCAAAATATAATATTCCCCCACTTTGATTGACTAAATACACACTTTTAAGAAGTCTTGCTTAGGTGCATTAGATAAAATGTCTTTCGACTTGAATTTTATTTTAGTGTAATTACCACAAAGTTTGATGAAATTTTGGTTGCCGTAGCATTGAACCATTATTCCTTTAATACAAACCGGTGATAACACACACACCCTCGCTAATGCTCACTTGAGACCGCATGTCTCGCTCTTGCACCGTTAATGGCCATGTGCAAAATTCCAATTCATGGACTCTCTAGAGAATAACTCCCAATTCTCATAAGAGGCGGCACCACCTCTAGTCCATATAGGTGGAGTTTTAGTGTCTCACCACTTGTTAGACACTTCTTAAGCTTAAGTGAGTTTTCTTAAACTTAAGCTCCATTAAAAAACCTTTTGGTTTTAACCCTCAATTTTACAACATGTACTCGTCCATAGATGGGACAATTGAGTACCACATTCACTCTATTGACTTGTTATTACCTATTGAATTTAAGACTAGATTTTTACTAGTGTTAAGATAGGTTACCATCAATGAGCAAAACGCTAAGGGAGTTTAGGTCCCATCCCTCGAAAATTCATGCTTTAATCTTGTACGGAGATTAAGCGATTTGTTATAACCTCTCACTATTGATTCCATGTGAATCATGCATGCCAAAATATAGTGTTCACTTTGTGACCACTTTTCTCCTTAAGTACTTAAGCTTTGAAAATTTAATCATAAAAGATTAATTTTCACACACTCAAATTCTCAATAATTTTGATACCATGCATATCAAAATTAAACACTAATTTAGACACCAAACATGTCTAAATTATACTTTATTTTAAGACACCAAACATGTCTTAAACTTTTCATATTGGAGTATCACCCCCACACTTTCACATTTCACTATCAAGATAATATCTTGATTTTAAAATATAGAAGATCACTTTGTCTCTATAATTTTTCTTAAATTTAATTTCCTTCTTGAAATTATTTTTACCAAAAATTTGACACCAAATATGTCAATATTTTCACTTATACACATAGCCAAACTTGATTTAGAATTTGAATTCAAAATCAAATAAATTAATCAACAATGTCTCAACACATTGTGGCTCACCCCCACATTTCTAGCATAGTGTATATAAAATATCACTTTTGTGTATTTCCTCTTGAAATGACTTTTTAAGGTCACCTTAAAAAATATCATTTGACATTTTTAGTTTTCTCAATAAATCTAAAATGTCAAACTCACATTACTACTCATAAAATAATGTGATTATTTTTACCATAATTTTAAAGCCATCTCCTCATTGAGATTAGCCCAAAATTATACCAAAGTTAACACAATTCTCATCAATTTTGTTCACAACTTTGATCATTTAAGATTCAAAATTGCTTCTCCAATTTTGTTATCTTTTTGAATCCACATTGATTCATTTACTTTTGAGTCCAAAATTGCTCTTCCAATTTATGGCTCATTTCACAAGTTTGGATTCACTTTTAATCCATTTGTTCTTGCTTATGACAATGCAAGTCCAATAAAAGTGTAACTCTCATAGTCCACTTTTTCTTATCTCAAATGTGAGATGCTTATCTCTTATAACCCAATAAAAGATGTAACTTCTCAAAAGCCATCTTTTATTATCTCATAAAGTGAGATGTTTACTACCAAATTGAAAAAAAAAATTAAAATATTCTTTATTCACAAAGTAGATGATAATAATTTCCACATCAATAGCAATAAACAATATTATATTATTACTATCAACATTATTATCATACTATATAACTCATACATTAATATAATATGTATGTTACTAATCAACATCTTATATGTAACATACACATGAGATCAATATTAAATTCACAATGTATATGTTACATATCTCATATATATAACATATATACTATAATATACATATATATATCATATACACATAATATATACATTAATTACACAACTATATATGTTACATACCTCACACATATATAACATATATATACACATTAATATACATGATATATATTATATACACATATATAACATATATTATATATGCATGTCTCACATAAATACATAGAAGTAATTATTTCTACATATTTAATCTCACTAATATATATTATATCACATGCTCTACATATATATAATATATATTACTCATACATACATATTATATATTATATATCTCACATATATACATATAATAACATGATATAAAATTTAAATATCATATATATAATATGATATAAACACATGATCACATATATATAACTCATATATATAATATATATTACTATTATATAAAATATAGTAAATCACATAATATACACCACCATGCTCACCCATGAATAGTTTTTACATAAAATCTCTTATCCTTGTATTCTCACAATCTTGATTTATCACCTCTTCCATTGAAAAGGAATAAGCTTTTGATTGTTAGAGATATTATTACAATGGAAGAAAATCAAAATATTACAACTCTATTGTAATACAATACAAGGACCAACAAAGAGATTAAATAAATGTTACAACAATATAATATACAATATATATACACTATATATATTATATATAAGAAATATAGAAGAAGATATATAGATTACACAATATTATATAACATATATATAATATGAAGAAGAAAATATTCACTCACTCACAACCTTGAGTGTAGAATAGTGGGGATCACCATGACTTGAACAAGGTATTACACCTTTGTCCAAAAGCTTATTTCCCCTATCTCTAAGCACTAAGGGAACTCTCTAGGAAATAGCTTTGGGAATTATCAAGCCTTAGGGTTTTCTAGCAAAGTGCTTTCTTGATAGAAAACTTCCTCTCCAAAATGAGCACCTTAGACCTCTTTATATAGTGTTTAGGATATCATCACCATTTGAAATTCAAACTCATAACCCCATAGATGTTATGGACTCAAATGTAACTCCTACACGCCATAACTCCTATAGCATTAAGAATTTCAAATTAAGATGTGTAACATCTTTTTACACTCTTAATGTTGGTGATGATAGTGGAGGTTACTCATAGTAACAAGTAACTCCCAAATGTTACAAAAAGATGACAACTAATATACATTGTCATATGTTACATATTATTAGTTTATTACACATATTTAATCTATATATTATATTACTATAAATAATATAACACTATCTTATCATTTACTTAAAATCGTTTTAACGTGAATTAAATTTTATCACTTGCTTCATTTCAATTTTTTTTTTGTTGGAAGAAGGAAGAATTCATTCAAACTAACAATCCAAAATACAAACAAAGACAACTGAACAAAAGAAGACAGTCCCTAAACAACCAGAACTACAAGTTACATATTACATTCTAAGTACTTTTGTCGCTATTTTTAAAGTTACAAGGATTCAGCATTCTAGTTCTAGCTTTAATGGTTAGTTTAATAGACAAACTAACCATCTTGACTGAATAACAAACTAATTCAAAGATTCATTGATTGCGATTACACCACATATAGTAAATCAAGGCAGAAATCATAACATTATTGATTGTGGATATTAAATCATGTTGATTCTTGTTACACTGGCAATTCCATTCCTCCAAAATAGTAGGCCACACAAACTCGTTGAACCACTTTTTGATCTCAACAACAGCTTTTTTGGTGAACTCTCACAGCCAAAGAAGAGGTGTTGATGAGTTTCGGGTTCAGCATCACACACGGGACAATTGTTCGAGGGGAGCACAATAAATTCGGACAAGTTGTCTCGGGTCAAGAGTTGGTATTTCAGTGCTTGCCAAGCAATAAAACGGTGTTTGGGGACACACATTCTATGCCAAATATTAGGGAAGTATAGAAAATTTTAGCTTTAAACTTACCCTTCTAAACAGCAGCATAAACATCGTCTTTGTCAATTTTTTCTGAAAGTTTTAAGAGTTTTCAACTTCGTTTCAAATTTATGATGCATATTAATTAATAATGTCTCTTTATATTAAAACATACTGTTTTACAAAATCATGTGGATTCATAAAATGCATTTTTAATTGAGATACCAAAATATTAAATAGATGAATATGATTTTTTTTTTATAATTCAGTAATGAATTTTATTGCAAACAGAACACTTTATATTTATTTACAATTCAAAGCATAATTGATAGATTGTACTTAGATTATCGAACCAATCAATATCAACTATACTACCTTTTCTCGCTTTGAAAATGAGAAAATCTCATACACATTTCCTTTAGAATTCTATGAAATGTATAGTATATACTTGGCTATTTTAAAGGGCATTATTCCTAGCCTCCAAATATTGTAGACCAAAACATTTAAAACTATCGTGTAGACTCCACACCTACATCTCGTTCTTCTACAATTTTTCACCCATTTCAGGCAGTTATCTAAATTATTTTGTTGGGTGTTTAAATCAGCCCAAACACACACCTTCAAAAGAATTTCTTTACTGTACCTACTCCCAAAGAAGAGATCCAACTCCTCATCACAAAACAAACAATTAGCATTAGTGATTAATTCAAACCGCAACACACTGGTTTAGAGTCTCTTCCAATAAGCTAACCAAGTAATAAATTTTTGTTTTGGAGCACTTAGCCTATCCCAAATGAAGAAAAACCATTTCCTTCTCGTATTGTCCCTTGGCCATAGCTTGGACCAAATGTTTGAGATGCTAAATTGCAAGCTAGTGAACTCCCTCAAAGTCATTTTACTTCTAATCAAATTCTTTGTTACTCTAATACTAGTGGGAGGTTCCACCAATCTTGAGTTTTAATGTGCACAAAGTGCACCAACGAACCTACAAATTATCTGTTTTACTGGCAATGCCCCACACATATTTGCTGAGAGCACCCACATTGATAATTATCGCTATGTCTCTAAAGCCAAGCCCTCCCTCTTTTTTAGTTTGGCAAATATATTTCCAAGCAAGATGACCTGATCCTGAAAAATTAGCATCACTTTTTTTTTTAAAGAAAATACATGCAAATACTATTAATTTCTCCAAGAATGTATTTAGGAATAATCATATTTTTTGCACAATAAGTATGAATAGCCATCAAAACGGTGTTATAGTAACTATAATAAATATGTTAATTAGGATTTTTGTTCCCTAAACTTTAATATGTACTAAATCATGCCATTTGAACCATTTTTACTGTTAAAATTTTCCCCTGAACTATTGAAATTGTTAGATTTAAGGACTTTTGTCTAATTTTATTTAATTTTACTATTTCACTGATTGTTTATGTACTAAATCATGCTCCTCAGACTTTGATATCTACCAAATCATGCCCCTCGAACTTTGACTTGTACTAAATCATGCCCCTCTAAATTTCCATCCATGTTAGATTTTTTTTACTAAAATTGATGTTTTGATTTAAATATTAGAAACTATAATGAATAAATTAGTCTGTATTTATAGTAAATTTTATTTGTTTTAAAATTAATTTATATTAATGTATACTTAGATTAATTATTTTTATGTACCTTAAGTAATTATTTACTTTTGAAATATACATTATTACTTTTATCTTAAATATATACAGATCATAAAAATACTAACAGGAGAGCTTCAAAATGTGGAGTTAAAGAATATTGGAGATGATATTTGGAAATTGAATAAGCAAAAAAGATATGACAATCATTCTACAGCCATAGCCATGATCATGAACCAAACTTCTTTAACTCTTAACGATATAATAAATGGACTGTCAGAAAATGTTCGAAGTAAATTGAGGGTCTTTTACAAATGGGAAGACAATTCATTTGAGTTCAAGGGACAATCTGAAAATAAGCGTGGTGGAGAAGATATTGATTGGATTATACAACTTTCTCACTTCACCAATAAGGATTTTCAAGAATTTTGTAATGAGCTTGACGAATTCTTTAAGGCAAACACAATAGAATTGAAAGCTAATGATTTAGGAGTGAAGATTGTAAGTATGGGAGATTATAAGATACCTTTTACTTTAGTACCTATTTTCAACAAATTACTTGATCAGTATGGAGATGTTGGAATCACTGAAAATAATTGGCGATGGAAGTGCGTTGTTTATTCTGTTTTATGTGAGGTCATAAAGGAAATGTGCTCTACTATGGTGGCAGACATCACCAAACATCATCTTCAACAATGGTATTTCCACTTGAGATTCGTGAGCTCTCAGGACTTTAACATTTATTTCGTGGTTGCTCATCTAGAGAAATTCATACAAACTTTCTTAGGCCTCCAAACAAAAAGACTTGAAACAGAAATCCCTACAAAAGTAAGGGAGAAGGTAGCAGAGCTAAAGCAAGAGATAGAAAAGGAAAAGTCAAAACTGAAGAAATGTGAAGAGTATAATGATAAGTCATTGCCAAAGTCTGAGTTGATGAAGGATTGTTTGAATAAGGCCTCTGCAATGAAGTTCAAGAATGCATGTGAAGGTTTGATCGCTACAGATAATGATCGTCAACTCCTTCATTTCTTGGAAGAGTTTTTTATTAATTAAGCCAATGGTATACATAGTGATATTTACTGTTTCTCTCTTTTCATTTTTTGGAATTGGTAGTGCTCCAAAATTATTATTGACACGTTATATATTTTTTTATAGGCTGACGAAATCTTAGTGGTGTCAGAAATCCAAGGAAGAAAAAGCGGCATCACTAGCAACAGCATCAACAAATGGTGCAAATTTCACTTTTAAACACTTCTACTTCTGTTAATATAGTTATCGAATTGAATTGGTTTTTCTAGTGTGTCTAATTCTAAATCCATAGTTTAGTTGTATCTTGTTTGATGTTATTATGATATTCTGTAGTTAATGAACTTCATATGCCACTTCCATATCTAAAAGTAAACTTATAAATATCTTATTAATACATATTTGATTATTTGATTGATATTATTGTTAAAATTATCACATAGATTATGAGCTATCCAAACACACATTCAACATTAATCATCATTGCTCATAATCATAAAACCAAGATCAATATTTTATTTAGAACATCCAAAAAAATACACGCATACCTCCCATTGAGCCATCCATGTGAGCCATTTGAATCCAAGAATCACCGAATGCAATGTAAACTCAAGATTGGAGAGGAGCACAATGTGAAGCTATCCCCTCTTCAACTTATTACCATTAATTAACCTACCTTAAAACCACTTCTTCATATAACACATATATATATACATCTCATGCCCCCTTAACCCTAAAGGGTTATTTACTAATTTGGACTTAAGTGGTCCAATAATGGTATACTATAATTTAATGGGCCAATTATAGTTTTAAGGGTGCTCTCATGTGCCTCTAACATAATATATGATTATTAATCATCCCATTATGGTAGTGAACAAATATTAGGCACATAGTTAATGATTGTGTTTATGGTATTAAATCTATGATTATATTAGTCCATAATATTAATTCTAACATTCTCCCACTTGGACAATATAATCAATCACCATGACATTGTCTACCACATATAAGGTAACCAAGTAAAACATACATAATATCATATCGACGGGATACATATATTATGTATGAGTTGACCTTGAAGACATTTTAATCCAATAACAATCAAACCAAACATGCATGAGGTACAACAAAATTGAGACTATGCGCATTCATCTCCTTTTGTACCTGTCACTTCAATAAACAACACATATATACATACATATGTCCACAATAACTAGAAGTGACTACAATATCATTATGCATGTTCAAAACACAAATAATAAGCATTCAATACAAGATACTAGCATGTTCAATACATAATAGAAAAACTCCCACTGAGCTCAACAAGCTAGGCTCCTAACAATCCCATTCGAGCAATATGCTCCAAAAATACACATATGGGTAAGCCTTTCATTAGTGGGTCTGCTAACATGCCAGTGCTAGTACTTTATGTCAATGTGTTTAGAACGGGAAGTACTTCTAACATTTCTAGAGAAATCTACTGCTGCGGAATTATCACAATACAATTTCAGCGGCCTCGAGATAGAGTCCATAACACCCAATGCTGAAATGAAGTTTCGCAGCCATATTGCCTGACAAGTAGCCTCATAACACGCCATATACTCTGCCTCCATTGTGGAGGATGCCGTGATTGTCTGTTTGACACTTTTCCACGAAACAGCTCCTCCAGCCATCATGAAAATGTAGCCTGATGTGGATTTCTTATCATCCACGCATCCTGCATAATCGGCGTCACTAAATCCAACTATATCAAGAGTGTCAGCTCGCCGATAAGTCAACATATGATCCTTGGTACCCTGAAGATACCGCATGACCTTCTTAGCCGCTTTCCAATGGCTAATCCAAGATCACTCAAGTATCTACCCAACACGCCAACAACAAAAGCAATATTAGGGCGTGTGCATACTTGAGCGTACATCAGGCTACCCACAATTGACGCATAAGGAACCACTTTCATTTCATCTCTCTCTTTGTCATTTTGTGGACATTGGCCCTTTGAGAATTTGTCACCTTTCACTATTGGTGCCTTTCCAAGTGAACAAGTATGCATATTGAATCTTTTCAAAATCCGATCAATATAAGTTCTCTGAGACAACCGAAGAATACCTTTAGTTCTATCCCGAAGGATCTGTATCCCAAGTACATATGAAGCCTCACCAAGGTCTTTCATATCAAAATGGTCAGATAACAATTGCTTTGTCTCAAACAACAGATTTTTATCATTAGAAGCAAGCAAAATATCATCAACATACAGTACCAGGAAGATGAAGCTGCTCCCACTGACCTTCATATATATACATTGGTCAAATTTGTTCTCCATGAAACCATTTGCAGTGACAACTGCATCAAACTTGAGATACCACTATCTTGATGCTTGTTTAAGTCCATAAATAGACTTATTGAGCTTGCAAACCATATGCTCCTTGCCAGGCTCCTCAAAACTAACAGGTTGAGTCATGTACATATCTTCATACAAATCTCCATTTAGAAAAGCTATTTTCACATCCATTTGTTCAAGTTCCAAATCAAAATGAGCAACCATAGCCATGATGATTCGCAAAGAATCTTTGGTAGAGACAGGTGAGAATGTTTCTTTGAAATCAATACCTTCTCTCTGGCTATATCCTTTAGCAACAAGTCTAGCCTTATACTTTACTGGTTGCCCATTTGAATCATATTTGATCTTGTAAACTCATTTGCACCCAATAGGTCTGCAACCTTTCGGTAGAACAACTAAATTCCATACTTTGTTTCGCGACATGTGTTGTGAAAATTGTATTGCTTTATAATTGCGCAAGTGTACACAATCACAAACAAGTAATACAATGATAAGTAATCAAAGTTCGTCTCCACAGGGACTTTTTACTAAATAATGTTAAATCAACTAAGAGCAATTCCAAGAATTTCAAATAAAAATAAAATAAAGTCACACATTAATTCATGAGAAAAATTTGTAGCCTTGATTCTAAACTTGAGAACTAACTTTTTAAGCTAAATAAACTAAAAATAAGAAACTAAAACTGATTAGAATGGTGGTAATTTCAGATTTAGAAAATAGACTTGGGTGATTAATTTCCACTTGTATGTCCCTAAATTGATACAAAGAATGACCCGAAGAATGACTCAGCAACCCTGGCAAAGTTAACAGATTTCAAAAAAACCAGCAAGCTTTTTCCAAAACTTGCAATAAACCATTCACAATCTCACAATGCATTCCTACATCAGTTTAGATCATAAATAGCCTAATAAAGTATCAAATCTTTAGTTATGCATGGTAGCAAAATATTCCTATTTCACTACTAATTAATACCTAAAAGAAAAGGTAAACATCATGCATCAATTAGAGGGGTTCAACTAGGTCTTGCTTTTCCAAGTAAGATCTAGCTTGCTAAATGTTAAAAATGGCCAAAAATTAACATTCAATCAACATTTCATCACATCTAATTGAACTAAGACAAGATTACTTCATCATTGCAAAATCAAAACACTAGTCCATACAAGGGTTTATAACCACCCAAATCTCAAAGAGTTTAGTTCATAGCTGAAATTAAAAACTCAAAACCAGAAATTATATTGTTCATGAAGTTAAAGAGACACTTAAAGAGAAGAAAATGATACAAAACGAAGTGGAGAGCAAGAGAGATGAGTGGTGAGCTCAAATCCTTTCTTTGGTAGTTGCCTTCTTCTCCTTCTTCTCAATCTTCTTCTTCTTTGTACTCTCTTTCTCTGTACTTAGAAACTCTTTTCTGCTGTAAGTTTTTCGTACCCTTTTCAAAGTGCAGCCACCTTCCTCTATTATCACTCCTCTTTTTCTTTTTGCTCCCCAATTAGGGTACCCAAGTTTACCCTAATTGGAAATCCCAATCATCACCCACTTGTCCTTCATTTTCCACATGTTTGTTGAGTCAATAGCCAAAATCCGCCACCTCAGCTCGTTTTTCTTTTCATTAAAGCCAGCTGGACTATCTGCCAAAATAAACTTACTGGGCTGACAAATTGCTACGCGATGATTGCTATAGCAATGCCAGTCAGCAATAATCATTTTTCTGCTCCTTTTTCTCCTTGTCCCAAATATTTCCAAATACCTATTCTTGTATTTTTTCTGCTTAAAACACATAAAAACAATAACATAAGTCTATTTAACACTTACTAACACACACACTTCCATTTATTACAAAGACACAACAAACTAGACACAATTACACAATTTAAACATTAATTGCTCCACAATTCACATTAAATTCAAGCTTAAAGATATGAAAATAACTCTAAATCTTAGAGTTATCAACACCCCAAACTTAGAATCTTGCTCGTCCTCGAGCAATGACAATACAAACTAAACAAAATAAAACATAACAACAAATTTTTACACAAAGACTCAACATACAAGACAAATGAGAGATTTCATAGAAATTCAAGTTGGCCTAGCGAACATTGACGCTCTCAGAAAAAATGGAATTAAATGGAATATGAAATTGCTTGCCGTAACTTTATATGCTGCCCCTTTAACGTTTTTGTCATTGGATAACATTAATATTTCCCAAAAGTCACCTAATCAACAGCTTATACAAGTATATCCCATCTAAACTTTGCACTTCTCTCCAACTACCTTAAACTTTTTTTTTTTTTCATTTCAGCTCCATAAGTTGGATTAGTGCACTCCTCTCCACTAATGTAGTCTAACTTATCCCCTTGATCAATAGGACTTTATTAGGCTTGTAATGTTAGGCTTGGGTTAGGGTATGGTCAAGGATGTATTTTAGCTAGCTCAACACCTAACTACTTCACTTGTCAAAAACCGAGTCTCTTCCATAAATTTTTTTTTTCTTTTGACTCACTTCCCTAATTCATTATACTCACAAGTACTTGATATTAAAATTAACTTCTCTTGCTATGTTTATTCCTTTTTTTTTTTTTGTTTTTGCTTCAAATGGGTGGAACACCCCAAACTTTGCAAGAATATATATATATGTACTTTTTTTTTTTTTAAACTAAAAAGGAATTTAGTACTATATTATACTTATATATAGCAAGAGAAAGTTATTAAAAATGCATACTAATATACCTTGTGAGCTAATTCCCCCACCCCAAACTTACAACCCAACATTGTCCCCAATGTGGCTAAAAGTATAATCGTGAATTAGCTCACAACAAATTACACTCACCGCACTCACCCCAAACTTAATGGGAAACTTGGCTCTTGACAAGTGAGCAATTAAGTTAGGACATATGGGGAAATGCAATTTAGGATGGATGTGATATGTTTGATCGGGTTGCACAACAAAACGAGGCTAACGGCTCAAACTTGGGTGACTAGGGCAAAATTGATTGAAAGGGAGAGTTAGAAAGGCTCAAACGTCCAAGGAAGGCCTAAATCATTTCTAAGGGACAAATCTAACTAGGATTTCGCTTCAAGGAGATGCACTAACCAATTCTAGATGCTAACATTACATGTGAAATAATAGTATGAGAAATGCAAAGCATGGTGGCAAAATAAAAGTATAAACTAGTGAGGAGAGACTAAAGAGAAACATCCATAATATCCAACAATTCAGCTTGACAAGGCAACAAATAAGATTAGGCAGCAACAATAATGGAATGAGCGGAAAATATCATCATCGAGCAGAACACTAGGCCACAGAAAACTCATAAATCTCTCAACGTCAAACTAACAAACACATGAACAACATAAAATGAAAGTTCCAAACACAAAAGACAATACACAAGTAGCACAATACAAACTGAAAAAAACGGCACATAACAGAAAAATATAAAATAGCTTAGGTATGAGAAAACTCCCTCTACTCGGAGTCCTCGTGGGGCTCCTCTGTGTTCGAAGTTGATGGTCCACCTCACGGGTCTAGAACTTGCTGAGGGAACGGTAGAAACTTGGGCTCAAATCGTGGCGTGACCTTCTTGACTGTTAGGCATTTGTCTTTCTCTTTTTTTTTTTTTTTCAATTGCACACTACCCCAACACAACAAATTCCCCCTGTATATATGATTGACAATTCCATATATCCAAGATTTCAACACTTCAACCAAATAAACACAACAAGCAGCCCATTGTTCAACAACACACTAACAATCAACAAGCCCCAATTCAAATTGATCACATATGTCACTCGACAAACCCCAACACTTGATCACTAATTCAAATTGAAAATTTTCACACCAACAATCAGCACCTATAAATCACGGCACCCTTTTGCACGCACAAAAATCACATCCAAAAATTTCCCAATATTACTTCAATCATTCAGAACCCTCCCAACAATTTCCAAAATATCAGCTTTATCCAAATCACAACATCCACACATAAACACTCACTACTCGACAGCCAAGAACAAATCAAAATAGAAAAAAATTATTAACAATTTATTCTTGACAAACCAGTGGGATTTGTTGTGATGGATCAGATGACTCTCGGCTGGGAAACTTGACTCCAGTGCTGGTGATGGCAACTTGGCTCGACAGATGACTCTCAGCTGGGATTTGGTTCGAGTTAGCAGCTGGGAGGTGTGATTTGGGTTGTTGTGGTGAAGGATGCGGCTGAGTGGAGTGAGGGTCGACTGGGCAGTGGCTGATTCGGTGTTCGAATGGAGGTTGAACGTGGTGATGGGAGATGGAAGTTTGGTTAAACTGGTGAAGTTGACGGGTGCTTGCTGGTTCGGGGGTGCGACTGCTGTTGAGTTTGCAATGGTGGTTTGTGGAGCTTGGGCTGAGATGGTGATGTGCGATTTGGTTGAACAAAGGTGGAAGAATGGCTGGTGGTGAGTGACTTGCGTGATGGCTACGGGTGAATGGAAGCTGGGTTTAGGTTGGTGAGGGTGAACTGTGAGTGATGGAGGCGGCTGGGATAGTGATTGGAGTGAAGATGGTGAATTGGTTGGTAGGGTTGAATATTGGGCTAAAGAATGAGGTTTTGGGCTGGCTGACTAATCCAAGAGGGGCCCAGTTGACAAAAAAAAAAATAAGTCCCATAACTAATTGATTAAATGACTGAGATTGAAAACTTTGTTTATTCACTCATCTATCCTTGATCCACAAGAGGCAAAACTAAGTACAAGCCCAATGATTTGTCTGAACAGAAAATCATACCAAATGATTGCCTCCTTAACATTTCTCACGTGTTCCTTTTTATCAGACCAACAGTCATTTAAACCCTGATATAAGAACACTCTTGCTGCCAAATAAAATTGCCGAACCATTGCTATAGCAACTGGGCACAACTTTTCTACCCCAAACTTAATTTCTTTGCCCAAATTGAAATTTCTTCACTTCCACAACCTTCTTCACTTGATTTCCTGCACATTGAAAGAAAATAATTTCTCAATTTCACCATGACAATTATTTACTAATTATATAATATATATATTTTTTTCTTTTTTTTTTTAACTTTTCTTCTTGCTTTTTTTTTTTTTTTTCAAGGGGTGCCTGTTGGGTTTTATGCCCTAAATAAAACTCATTTCAATATAATCAGATTTGTTTATTAATATAGATCAGAAATAACATTTAATGTTGCATGGTTCACATGATTTATTTCATGATTATATGTACATAATGTATAAATTCATCTGAAACCCTTTTCACATACTTGATCCTGTTTATTGTGCCGTCAACACATTGGAAAGTAAACATGACTATGTGAATAAAGTTTCCTAGATTTATCAGACACAGGGTTTTACTGATATGATAATCTACAACAAGAGTTTACTTGCATTTGGAGAAGTGCTATGTTCTTTCCAGAGCATTGGTTAAAGTAAAGCTCAGGTTGGATGCATGGAGTATGCATCGGAAGGGACCGATATTGAACTTTGACTTAGATTTATTAAACTTACCGTAATATCTATTCAAGTCAATATCGCCTAGTTGATCCTAGATCAAATGATCTTAATCCTGATATGATTAGGCTCAATCTTGAAAGGCTATTCGTGTTCTTTGATTTGTTAGTTAAGCCTACTTTTAGGTCAGGGTGATACGTACATTTTGGGAACACGGTAGTGCAATTGAGTGGGAGCGCTAGCATAAACATGGAATCTATAGCTTCTATCTGGCAAATAGTAAGCAAAGGATGATCTCCTTCGAGCTTGACCAAACGAACATAAATGGTGGAGTACTCATTTCACATTAGCCGAAATATCATTTATACGGGGTCAAGTGTTTTAAGGAATAAATACATTGTAGGGTGTAACGGTAATTTAATCCCTTTACAGTGTAGATCATTCATATAGAGGATCATTGATCACATTAGGATTGTAACAATGGATAACTAATGATGTGTCTATATGGTGGAACATATAGAGCATTCTATATACTGAGAGTGCAATTCTAAGTTCTATGCGTGGATTCAACGAAGAATTAATAAGTTAGTGAATTTTAGTGCTAAATTCTTGATCTACTTATTGGAAGCTCGGTTATATAGACCCATGGTCCCCCCACTAGTTGAGATAATATTGCTTGTAAGACTCATGTAATTGGTTTTGATTAATCAATTATAATTCTCAAATTAGACTATGTCTATTTGTGAATTTTTCACTAAGTAAGGGCGAAATTGTAAAGAAAGAGTTTATAGGGGCATATTTGTTAATTATGATACTTTGTATGGTTCAATTAATAAATATGATAAATGACAATATTATTTAATAATTATTTATAGTTATTAAATAGTTAGAATTGGCATTTAAATGGTTGAATTAGGAAATTGGCATTTTTGAGAAAATCAGATACAAAATGTGTTAAAATTGCAAAATTGCAAAAAGCAAGGCCCAATCCACTAAGTTTAGGGCCAGCCACTTTTGTAGGAAATTTAAACTGATTTTTTCATTATTTTAATGCCATATAATTCAAATCTAACCCTAGTAGGAATGCTATAAATAGATAGTGAAGGCTTCAGGAAAATTACACTTTTCTTCTGACTTTTTCTATTCAGAAAAACTGAGCCTTCTCTCTCCCTATCTTTAGCTGACCACTCTCTCTCTTCTTCCTTGATAATTTCGAAATCCTTAGTGTATGAGTAGTGCCCACACACATCAAGTGATACCTCAATCATAGTGAGGAAGATCGTGAAGAAAGATCATCAGCAAAGGAGTTTCGGATCAAAGATTCGGAGAAAGAGATCCAGGTTCGTATATTGATAATGCTCTGCTACAGAAAGGAATCAAGGGCTAGATATCTGAACGGAAGGAGTCATTATATTCCGCTGCACCCAATGTAAGGTTTCCTAAACTTTATATGTGTTTAATTTATCGTTTTAGAAAGTTCATATTTAGGATGTTAATAAACATACTTGTGAGTAGATCTAAGATCCTGGTAAAATAAATTCCAACAACTGGCCTCAGAGCCATGGTAATTGATTTACTTACATGTAATTTGGACTTTAAAACGATTGTTTGTATGTTCTTTGGATGGTATCATGTTGTATTGAGTGTTATTTGATGATTGATTGATGATTGTGAAATTTTCGTGAAAAATAATTGTTATTTCGGTTCTGGCATTATTTTTATTGGATAGTATGGAAAAAATTAAGCAAGTTAGCCTTTTACAGAACTCAATTTGGATTTTATTTGAATTAGTTATGATTTTTTGAAGATTTGACAAAATCGGGGCTGTGCTGATAGTTTCCTGCGATCGCAGAACTGTCCGTACAGTTTCGAATTTTTTCAATTTTCTTCAATTTTTCATACTTTTTCATGGAATTAACTTCCAATTTTTTGTATGGTTTTGTATATATACTATTTCTATTCCTAATTCAATTCTAATTATCATTTTGAATTAATTTAAATTTTTTTTTAATTTAATTCAAGATATTAGTGTAATTTGAATTTGAATAGAATTAGTATTTATCTTTTTGCTTAAAAATCTATCTTATTTTTAAATTTGATTATATTTTTTTTTAAATTTAAGGTCAGATATTTTAAGATATTTTAAAAATATCTTATCTTTTAAGATTTTTTAATTAAATCTTTTTAGATATTTTGACCATATTTAAATTTAAAATAAGATATTTATAATCATGTAATTTTAAATAGATATAAGATATTTTGCTAATTTTTTAAATTTTGTTATTTTATTTATTTAAATTACATTTAAAAATTTGAAAAAGATATTTATTTATCTTTTCTAATTTTTTATTTAATTTTTATTTATAAAATAACATTTAAAATTTAAAAGTAGTTAGCAAATTTTTGAAATGATATTTAGGTTGGTTGAAACCTAATTTTTCAAAAATTGTAGGTTTAATTTTAAATTTTTTTTAAATTTCGAATTTTTTTTTAAATTTTTAAAAAATTTTCGAAATTTTTTATTTATTTTTTTTATTTAATTAATTATTTTCGAAATTAAATATTTATTTAAAATTAAATAAATCCTACATCCAACTATCCAGCTAACCTTGTTGCAGGAGTATGTGTTTTAGCTTATGTGTAAGTTTTTTAAAACCTATTATTACTTGATTGCAAATAGTCATGGTTACTTTTTGCCAGATCTAATGATCTGATGGCTCCCTTGGTCAAGATAATAATTTGTAACAGGTATATTTACAATCTTCTTTCATCTGTGTATGACCTAGCAACATGATAGGACCCATCCAAAGTGTGCCTGTGTGAGCCTATGTGTTTAATTTTATTATAGATGCATATAGGTTAATGTTGCTAAATAAAATGTCATAGTCATTGATAGATTTTATTTAGGCCCATTTAGTTTTGGGCTTATTCAATTAATAACAGTTGTTCTTATTAAGGTTAAATTCCTCTCTTTTGGGCCTTGTGTGAGAGTTGGGAGCCATAGAAGTGGGTACGACATACTGAACCCAGCACCCCCTCACACAAACCACCCCAATTGTGAAGGCCCATTTGCCTGATTTGAATGACTGTACTAGGTTAATTAAACTAGTTTAACCTAATAAAATTGATTAGCAACATAATTAATTTCATTTATTTTGAAATTAATTTAAGAAAAATATAGTTTAAGGAATTTTATATTCTAAGCTAAACTATATGTATTTTCTTGTATTTAATTAAATTTAGAATTATAACCATCTAGATTCTTTCTGGAACTTAATTTAAATTTTTCATTAAATATTCCTATTTAAGTTGATATTTAGTTATCTTCAACTAACCAACTTAAATCTGAATATCTTTTGAATTTCAAATTTCAAAATTAAGTTGAGGAATTTTAGGCATTGGTTATTAAGATTCTTTAGATATTTTTTAAGTTAATATCTTTTCGAATATTAACTTAAAATGGAATATTTTCAAATTAAGTGGTTACAACTTAATTTTTGATATTTAATTAAATTTAAATTTGAAAAATATTTAGGTTCTAGATTTTTTCTAATACGACTTAAATTAGATATTTTTTCAAATTTTGTGGAAAAGATACTTAGTCAAATAAGATATTTTCTAGATAGTTATTTCTAGACTACTTATTATTTCTAATATTAAATAGGAAAATATTATAAATTGTGAAATTAATTATTTATATAATTAATTTTGGTACAATTTATTTTAAGTATATTTTTCCTAGTATTAAACTAGAGATTAATAATTAAGCCTTCTCTACACTTAATTATTTATTTCTTGAATTTAATACATTTAATTAATTTGAAAATAAAATATCTAAGTTGATTTAATCATCATACTTAAATATTTCTTTTTCATGACATTTAATTAAATAGAAAATTATTTTTAGTTGAAATTTTAATTTTTCAACTAAATTTAAATAATTTTCAAAATATATTTTTTCTTTATTTTATTAATCAATTTTCGAAATTGCATTTCTTAAATGCCGGAATTTCGAATTTTATTTGAAAAATAGATTAAGTTGTAAATTAATTATTTATTTTAATTAATTCTTGGATCAACTTAAATCAATGATTTTTTCATTTATTGATTAATTTAAAATAAATTGAATTAAAGTATATTATTAGAAATTGAATTAATTAGTCAAAAGAAAATCTAGATAGATGATATTTTTGCTTGAAGTATTTTTCTAGTGTATTTAATTAAATAGAAAATTAATATTTAAGTTGATTTTCATCATCATACTTAAATATTTGAAATTTTTCTTATATATTTAATTAAATAGGAAAATTATATTTTTTGTTGTAAATTAATTTTATTAATTAATTTTGGGCCAACATTAAATTAGAATAATTTTTCCAGATTTATTTTTTATTTTAATATGCATTTTTCGAAAATTGTATTCTTATATACTTTAATTTTTCGAAATGCAATATATATTTATAGAAAATTATATTTGAGTTGTAAATTAATTTAAATTAATTTTCTAACAACTTAAATTGAATATTTTTCTAAATATTTATTGGAAATTATTACTAAGATGGAAATAATTCATGTTATTTTCATATCCATCTAAGTAAAATTTATAAATATTAAATTAAAATTTATATTTGGAATTTTTCATTCTAAATTGGAAATTTTAATTAAATAAATATATATTTAAAATAAATAGAATAAATAAAGAGAATCAAAGAAAATACAACTCACTTTAAATAATGAGCTTGATTATTATTAAGAAATTCGATCTCCATTGTTGGTCTTACAAAAGTTAAATGTTTTCAATATAACCTCGAGACGCTAGACTTCGTCGCCCTATGGATGGTTATTCGTTGAACGCATTTAACACCGTAAGATTTCATTTGATAAGTGTTTTGTAAGTTTTCGTCTCTATTAGACTCTCCCCTACGGTGACTACTTAGAGATAAACTTATGAAACATGAAACAATGGTAGAAGCTCATAAAATGAGAATAACCTTGACTCTCGCCTACCGGGACAACGTTGGATTCTTATTTTGATCGAATAAAAGGTTGCTAGAATGGTTTTTATTTTAGATGAGCTGACAACTCTATTCAATAAATGATGCTTTGACTCTCGCCTACCGGGACACTGTATCAGTTTATTGAAAACCTTGGAAATTATTTAGGATTGTATGTTTTAGTATTTTCACTAGTCATTCCTACTTGCTATATGTTTATAATTTCTGAATTGTGTATGAATTTATATTGAACCATGTTAATTTCTGTTATTAAGTTGTAGTTTAATTTCGAATCTTCATTGTTGGTCTAACATGTTTGTTTATCTAATGAGATAAATCCCTAGTGGATTTTCACCATTAGACATACATAATAGTGTAAGATCTCAAAAGATAAATATTGTATATGCGACATCTAGCTGTTCATCAATTGATGACACCTTAGACTAGTATTTTTACGATATGAAACAAGAAGATAGTATAAATAAGATTACTTTGACTTTCGCTAATCGAAGCATCGTTGGATTCTTATTTATAAACGAAATTATCCTAATTCCTCTTAGCTTATTCATTTTGAATTAGCTTCAAAACATATCATTGGATGAATGGTCTATAAATCATTTCATGTCATTCTATATTTTCTCTTAAGAAATTAAATGACGCTTATGATTATAATCCCGAAATTCTATTCCCAATTGATATAAATCCTCAATCTTAGAAATCTCCTACTTGTATGGGCAAATCAGACTTAGAGTTATATTAGTAGTGCTGGTCCAAGATAGAATTACTCATTATATTTGGTATAAATTTAAGTCTTTGACTTTAATTTTAGATTCCAAATAGAAATTTTCTTATATTTCTAATTCCAGAATACAATACAGTTACACATTCTCAAGTGTTTATATCCATCTTCTATTAATGGATTAAAACTGTATGGAATATGAGTTAGGTATTCTGTGACCAGGATCCACTTGCAGTATTCTAAGAACTCTTTGATGTAACTAAACCTATGTCATCAATAGACACTACCACATTTTTTTAATCTATGGCATTTGTATCTTGTTCATAATGGATTTGACAAGATCAATCTCTGCAAAGAGTTAATATGCCTATATCCACTGAAAGTAGTTCATCTCATTCGCAGATGGATGTACATTCAGGGGTGGATATGAGTTTTTCGTTTTATTCTTAAAACGATAACTCTAGATTATACCTTATGCAAAGAAATTTGAAATGTTTGAAAATTTTCATTAATTTCTAGCAATGGTTAAACACCATTAAGGTATGTGGTTAAAGATCTTGCGAACTGATAGGGGTGGAGAAATAGTTAGTAGATATGCAGTTCAAAGATCATTAAATTGATTTTTGAATTATATCCAAACTTACCTCCCCAGAAATTTCGAGTTGCATATTGATGATTAGTTACTAGTCGTTGCCTAATTCCTTCTATGGTAATACAATTTCAGAATGATGTAATGGTTGTATACTTAACGTAAATCATTACCAGATTCATGGATGACCTAATCAAAATCTTAAGAAAAGCTAGAACTGTTAACCATGGTTTGTTAGCTATTCTAAATGATTAGGGGTGGACCATCCCATTGTCAATAGATAAGAAAGTGTTTGTTCAAACAAATACTACTTTTCTAAGAAAATGACTAAGTCTGAAAAACAAGTAGCAAATAAAGGAGATATTTATTCTTGATTCCAAAAGTGTTCTATCATCTTATATAACATATGATGATCCCACTGCCTCTGTTGTCTTGTCACAACCGAAGAGATCAATACCATTTAGTTTTCTTCGACATAATTCACAGTACCTTGTCGTAGTGGGAGAGTTTCTAGGAACTCACCTTCTTATGACTTGGGAGACACAAGTGATTAAAATCCATTGTGAGTTTAAACAAGTAATGGATTGTCAAGATAAGAAACTAAGAAGAAAGCCAATAGAACTATGGTTTAATCCATTCACATGGAATAACCTAAAGTTTTCTATTACAAGGACATAAAAGGAAATTTTCGTTAATAAGTCTATTCTATGGACTTAACAAAACTTCCTGTTCCTAGTATTATAGGTTTGAGATTATCTAAACCTATGGCTTGTGGTATACCTGGTAATTACTTACTCTAATGCAAGCAACTTACTTTAGTAAGATGCTGAAGCATTTTCTTTCTAATGGCAATCTATAGAAGCTTCACAACTTCTTAGGTATAGATTTTATTTATCTAAGGAAAAGTCTTAACTATTCCAGAAAAGATAAAGCCATGAAAGAATTTCTTACATCAACAGTGAGAGGTCTTAGATATGCTTTTGTATGCCTTAGACCAGACACCTGCTGTTGAGTGGGAGTAATGAGTAGGTATCGATTAATCCAGAGAAGAACATTGGAAGACAATCAAGTAAATCCTAAGATAAAGAAGAGGAACTATATGTTAGTCTATAAGGGTGTGTTTAAAACTCTTAGACTACACCATATCAGATTTCGAAATTTGCCTATGTGCTAGTAAATATTTCTGATAAGATGGTGGTTACTCTGGGGGTGGAATAGTGATTTTGGAGAAGTGTAAAAACCTATCTGAAGTCTCTAGGTCTACCAGAGAGAGACTGAATGTTAAAGCTGCAGGAAAGGTACTTATTCAGTCTAAGGAAAGTTCTATACATCTTTGGCACCATTCCAAATTGCCTTAAACTACTAGTGTTAATTTCCTGATTAACCAAAAGTAGTTGCCAAAGATATAGAATCCAGTATCCCAAGAGAGTAAACATATAGAGAGGAATTTCACATTATCAATGATTTTGTGATTAAGGAAGAGTAATAGTGGAGAAAAGGTTGTGGTTAATTCAACCTTTCAGATCCTATTACGAGGAGTTTACTACTACTACACTTGATTTGCATATCAAGGTGTTGAGATTATTTGAAACGCACTTTTTGTTTTATATTAGTGCAAGTGGGAGTTTGTTGGGTTTTATGCCCTAAATAAAACTCATTTCAATATAATCAGATTTGTTTATTAATATAGATCAGAAATAACATTTAATGTTGCATGGTTCACATGATTTATTTCATGATTATATGTACATAATGTATAAATTCATCTGAAACCCTTTTCACATACTTGATCCTGTTTATTGTGCCGTCAACACATTGGAAAGTAAACATGACTATGTGAATAAAGTTTCCTAGATTTATCAGACACAGGGTTTTACTGATATGATAATCTACAACAAGAGTTTACTTGCATTTGGAGAAGTGCTATGTTCTTTCCAGAGCATTGGTTAAAGTAAAGCTCAGGTTGGATGCATGGAGTATGCATCGGAAGGGACCGATATTGAACTTTGACTTAGATTTATTAAACTTACCGTAATATCTATTCAAGTCAATATCGCCTAGTTGATCCTAGATCAAATGATCTTAATCCTGATATGATTAGGCTCAATCTTGAAAGGCTATTCGTGTTCTTTGATTTGTTAGTTAAGCCTACTTTTAGGTCAGGGTGATACGTACATTTTGGGAACACGGTAGTGCAATTGAGTGGGAGCGCTAGCATAAACATGGAATCTATAGCTTCTATCTGGCAAATAGTAAGCAAAGGATGATCTCCTTCGAGCTTGACCAAACGAACATAAATGGTGGAGTACTCATTTCACATTAGCTGAAATATCATTTATACGGGGTCAAGTGTTTTAAGGAATAAATACATTGTAGGGTGTAACGGTAATTTAATCCCTTTACAAAGGTGTATCATTCATATAGAGGATCATTGATCACATTAGGATTGTAACAATGGATAACTAATGATGTGTCTATATGGTGGAACATATAGAGCATTCTATATACTGAGAGTGCAATTCTAAGTTCTATGCGTGGATTCAACGAAGAATTAATAAGTTAGTGAATTTTAGTGCTAAATTCTTGATCTACTTATTGGAAGCTCGGTTATATAGACCCATGGTCCCCCCACTAGTTGAGATAATATTGCTTGTAAGACTCATGTAATTGGTTTTGATTAATCAATTATAATTCTCAAATTAGACTATGTCTATTTGTGAATTTTTCACTAAGTAAGGGCGAAATTGTAAAGAAAGAGTTTATAGGGGCATATTTGTTAATTATGATACTTTGTATGGTTCAATTAATAAATATGATAAATGACAATATTATTTAATAATTATTTATAGTTATTAAATAGTTAGAATTGGCATTTAAATGGTTGAATTAGGAAATTGGCATTTTTGAGAAAATCAGATACAAAATGTGTTAAAATTGCAAAATTGCAAAAAGCAAGGCCCAATCCACTAAGTTTAGGGCCAGCCACTTTTGTAGGAAATTTAAACTGATTTTTTCATTATTTTAATGCCATATAATTCAAATCTAACCCTAGTAGGAATGCTATAAATAGATAGTGAAGGCTTCAGGAAAATTACACTTTTCTTCTGACTTTTTCTATTCAGAAAAATTGAGCCTTCTCTCTCCCTATCTTTAGCTGACCACTCTCTCTCTTCTTCCTTGATAATTTCGAAATCCTTAGTGTATGAGTAGTGCCCACACACATCAAGTGATACCTCAATCATAGTGAGGAAGATCGTGAAGAAAGATCATCAGCAAAGGAGTTTCAGCATCAAAGATTCAGAGAAAGAGATCCAGGTTCAGATATTGATAATGCTCTGCTACAGAAAGGAATCAAGGGCTAGATATCTGAACGGAAGGAGTCATTATATTCCGCTGCACCCAATGTAAGGTTTCCTAAACTTTATATGTGTTTAATTTATCGTTTTAGAAAGTTCATATTTAGGATGTTAATAAACATACTTGTGAGTAGATCTAAGATCCTGGTAAAATAAATTCCAACAGTGCCTTCATTGATTTTTTTTTTTATTTTAATTCTTTTTTCCAAATTTTTCATTTTTTTTTTCAATTCAGTCTTTTTTTTTTCTTTTTCTTTTGGCACCCCCAAATTACAAGTCTCAAACATCCTTCAAAGAGATAGAGGTCTTTTCTCGGTTGACCTCTCCACCCCCAAACTTCACTCCTTGGCCTTTCACTAAGAATTTTCTTCTTGAAAGTGCATCACGAAGTTCCACTACCCCATCGGGGTATACTCTCACCACCAAGAAAGATCCATCACACCTTGAATCTAGTCGTCCATGAGTAGCCTTCGTTAAAGAATTTGAAAAAATCACTTGTTGCCCAACTTCAAACATTTGAGACCGAAATTTTCTACTAAGCTTCTTTTTCTTTCTCTTCTTTTTGGGTGGTTTTTTAGAGTCAATAGATGCTTTGTCTTTGCTTTCTTGTGCCTCGTGATCCTTAGCAATTTCTTTAAGGAGAATCTTCTTTCTCACCTTCTTACTAACTTTGAATTTAGACTCCTCAACCATGTTAGGATCCATACCTTCAATTGCTAAGCATTCTCCTATTGCATCCGGGCCACGTATGGGATGGAAAACTTGAATGTGGCTTGCTCATCTTGAGCTCTCATGGTGAGCTCTCCTTTTTCAACATCTATCAAAGTCCTTCCCGTGGCAAGAAATGGCCTCCCTAAAATGATTGGAACTTCCCTATCTTCCTCATAGTCAAGAATAATGAAGTCCGCCGGAAAGATGAACTTATCTACTTGTACCAAAACATCTTCAATTTTTCCATCCGGATGAGCCATGGAACGATCCGCTAGTTGCAAAGTGACGGTGGTTGGCCTTGCTTCTCCAATTCCCAACTTCTTGAAAATAGACATGGGCATGAGATTAATACTAGCTCCCAAATCACAAAGAGCTCTTCCAACATCCCGTCCCCCAATAGAAATTGGAATTGTAAAGCTGCCCGGATCTTTCAATTTAGGTGGAATTTTATTCTTCAACATAGCGCTACAGCCCTCGGTCAAAGCGACTGTTTCAAACTCGCCAAGCCTCCTTTTCTTTGTCAAAATATCTTTTAAGAACTTGACATAATTTGGAATTTGCTCTAGCGCTTCTACCAAGGGAATATTGATATGGAGCTGTTTCAACACATCTAAAAACTTCTTGAATTGCCCATCTTGCTGCTGTTTCCGAAATCTTTGAGGAAATGGAAGGGGTGGTTTAGTACATACTGGTGCGGATTGCTGACTGTCAGATTGCTGACCCGATGCTGTATCAACTGGTCTGGTATCAGCAATTTCCTGGGCAGTTTTTTTACTCAATTTTTCGTCGTTTTGGATTGAAGTGGGCTCCCCACTACCCTTTATTTCCTCCTCGGAATTTTTCAGATGCTTGCCACTCCTCAAGTGAATGGATTTGCATTGCTCCTTCCCATCCCTCCTTGGATTCTCCGTGTCACTAGGCAAAGAACCTTGCGGCCTAGCTTTTAATTCATTGGCCAAATGTCCAAGTTGCAACTCTAAGTTTCGAAGAGAGGCAGCTTGACTTTGTATCACCGCATCATTTTTGGCCATATAATCCCGCATTAAACTCTCCAAAGAACTTGGTTGGGCATTTTGAGCATGTTGTGAATGTCGGGGTTGTTGTGAAAAACCCGGTGGATATGCTTGTCTTCCTTGGGCTGGTGCGGTACTTGAGCTTGCTCCTTGACCTCCCCAAGACAAATTAGGATGATTCTTCCAAGATTGATTGTAAGAGTTTGAGAATGCCCCATTGTTTCTGTTAAAATTCTGATTTCCCATGTAACAAACGGACTCCGGATTAGATGGACACTTCTCAAACACATGCCCTTCTCCACAAAACACACATGAGACATCATCACTTTGAATGGCAGCAGCTGGTTGAATATTTTTAGCGTTCCCAATACTCAAATTCTTCAAAACATTCGTCATGGAAGCCATTTGAGCTGTCAAAGCCGTTATTGCATCTACCTCAAGGACTCCCGCCACTTTTCTACTTGTTGGAGCTCTTGTGTTGGACCATTGGTAGTTGTTACTTGCAATGGTCTCCAAAATCTCAAATGCTTCATTGTAAGACTTCGACAAAATAGCACCATTGGCCGATGCATCTAACACCATTCGAGAAGCTGCATTTAAGCCATTATTAAAAGTCTCCATCTGAATACAATGTGGTATGCCATGATGTGGACACTTTCGCAAAAGTTCCTTAAACCTCTCCCACGCATCACTTGTGGACTCATCTTCAAGTTGCTGAAAAGACATGATCTCACTTCTGAATTTTGCATTTCTAGTAGGAGGAAAGTATTTCCTCAGAAACTTCTCAGCAAGGTCATTCCAATTGGTCACAGAATCAGGCGGCAAAGTGTTGAGCCATGATCTAGCTCGGTCTCGTAGTGAGAATGGGAATAGCTTCAGCCTTAACACCTCTTCACTCACTCCTTGGATCTTGAAAGAATCACTCACCTCCAAAAATGAACGGAGATGAAGGTGAGGATCCTCAGTTGGCATCCCGCTGAATTGACCCACGGTTTGGAGCATTTGAAACATCACTGGCTTGAGCTCAAACTGCGGTGCTTGTATTTCAGGCCTCACAATGCCTGGATTGAGCTCATTAAACATGGGGGCTGCATACTCCCTTATAGCCCTTGCTCGATCATCTGCCAATATGATGGGATTAACAATTTGTGGAGCAACCCCATCATTATCAAAATTCTCAGCCATGATGTCTCGGCCCTTAGCCTTTTGAACCCTTCTTCTTCTTCGGAATGTGCGTTCAATCTCGGGATCAATAGGAGCAAGCTCAAAGTCCTCTTGTTGGTTCATACACTATAGATACCTGAGATTTCAAAAACAAACCAGCAAGATTAAAAGCACAAAAAATTCTTAGAATGTCAATTAGTTGATAAAACAAAATTTAGAACTTAAAGTCCCCGGCAACGGCGCCAAAAACTTGTTGTGAAAATTGTATTGCTTTATAATTGCGCAAGTGTACACAATCACAAACAAGTAATACAATGATAAGTAATCAAAGTTCGTCTCCACAGGGACTTTTTACTAAATAATGTTAAATCAACTAAGAGCAATTCCAAGAATTTCAAATAAAAATAAAATAAAGTCACACATTAATTCATGAGAAAAATTTGTAGCCTTGATTCTAAACTTGAGAACTAACTTTTTAAGCTAAATAAACTAAAAATAAGAAACTAAAACTGATTAGAATGGTGGTAATTTCAGATTTAGAAAATAGACTTGGGTGATTAATTTCCACTTGTATGTCCCAGTTGATACAGCAATGACCCAGCAATGACTCAGCAACCCTGGCAAAGTTAACAGATTTCAAAAAAACCAGCAAGCTTTTTCCAAAACTTGCAATAAACCATTCACAATCTCACAATGCATTCCTACATCAGTTTAGATCATAAATAGCCTAATAAAGTATCAAATCTTTAGTTATGCATGGTAGCAAAATATTCCTATTTCACTACTAATTAATACCTAAAAGAAAAGGTAAACATCATGCATCAATTAGAGGGGTTCAACTAGGTCTTGCTTTTCCAAGTAAGATCTAGCTTGCTAAATGTTAAAAATGGCCAAAAATTAACATTCAATCAACATTTCATCACATCTAATTGAACTAAGACAAGATTACTTCATCATTGCAAAATCAAAACACTAGTCCATACAAGGGTTTATAACCACCCAAATCTCAAAGAGTTTAGTTCATAGCTGAAATTAAAAACTCAAAACCAGAAATTATATTGTTCATGAAGTTAAAGAGACACTTAAAGAGAAGAAAATGATACAAAACGAAGTGGAGAGCAAGAGAGATGAGTGGTGAGCTCAAATCCTTTCTTTGGTAGTTGCCTTCTTCTCCTTCTTCTCAATCTTCTTCTTCTTTGTACTCTCTTTCTCTGTACTTAGAAACTCTTTTCTGTTGTAAGTTTTTCGTACCCTTTTCAAAGTGCAGCCACCTTCCTCTATTATCACTCCTCTTTTTCTTTTTGCTCCCCAATTAGGGTACCCAAGTTTACCCTAATTGGAAATCCCAATCATCACCCACTTGTCCTTCATTTTCCACATGTTTGTTGAGTCAATAGCCAAAATTCGCCACCTCAGCTCGTTTTTCTTTTCATTAAAGCCAGCTGGACTATCTGCCAAAATAAACTTACTGGGCTGACAAATTGCTACGCGATGATTGCTATAGCAATTCCAGTCAGCAATAATCATTTTTCTGCTCCTTTTTCTCCTTGTCCCAAATATTTCCAAATACCTATTCTTGTATTTTTTCTGCTTAAAACACATAAAAACAATAACATAAGTCTATTTAACACTTACTAACACACACACTTCCATTTATTACAAAGACACAACAAACTAGACACAATTACACAATTTAAACATTAATTGCTCCACAATTCACATTAAATTCAAGCTTAAAGATATGAAAATAACTCTAAATCTTAGAGTTATCAACATGGAACTTGACTCATTGTTAGGTTATATTTAGCCTATGTTTCGGGTCTTTAAAGTTAGCATTTTCTCGTCTATTGGTGTCTTTTGGAGCAGTTTTACGCTTGATTTTCATTGTTTCAGGTTCCCGGGGTGTTAAAGTTCAAATTCAGTCAAATGGCAAAAAACTGGGACAAACTGGAAAAAAATTGGAAAATTCGGCTCCAGACGCGTCAGTAGTCGCGACCTCCAAAGAGCCAGGTCGCGACCCTTTTTCCTGGTTGCGACTCTGGTTGCGATTTCGAGATTTGGCAGAACCTCTGATTTTCGAGGTTTGCCTGAAGTTGCGACCAGCTTAAATGCTAGTCGCGACTAGGTACGAAAATCGCAGATTTGACCTAATTTTGATTTTTTTCTCAAATTGGAGGCACACCTCTCATCCCTATATAAGGAATACGACACTGAAAGTCAAAATAAGCAGAAATAGACCTAAATAGTGGATGCAAGTGGAGAGGAAGCTATCTTAAAGACCCGGAGCGATATCACCTTCTAGTTTCTTTCTTTTCCCCTTAATTTCTTCTTTATGTTTAGTTTTGTTTCTGAATTAATCATGGATGTTTTTAGAGTTATGTTGAACTAAATTTCCCAATAAGGGAGGATGATGAATGTTGTTTAAGTTTATGCCTAGTTAATAAATAATTGCCATTCCTTCATCTTATGTGTGAATACTATCTATATTTGTGTTTAATTTCATGTGCAAGCTTGATCACCTTTTACATGTTTAATGATCTCAATTCGAAATCTGAAAAAGTGAGAATTGAGAATGCTAAAATTGGATAGTCTAGGTTTTGATGTGAAACGAAAGTATTTACATAGCCTCAGTGACGAAAAGATTATTCCTTAATGCTGATTTTGTGTTGATTTAATTAAGAAGTTAATTAGAGAACATATTATTTAGAACCTAAAAGATCTGAAAAGAGTTAGGTTAATTTATAATCTGTCATTCACATTGAGATAAGGATAGCAATTAGGTATTAACATTGGTAGCTTATCAACAGGATTCACCTCCCTAACCTCTCATTAATCACTGTTTATTTTCTTGTTAATTTTCTGAGTTATTTACTTTTAAATTGCAAAATTATTATTTTACCAAATAGAATCATAAGTATAGTTTAGTAGTACTTAATCCAATTCCCTGTGGTTCGACCTCACTAGCGTGAGATACTACTTGATTGCGTACACTTGCGTAATAAACATAAAATTCGTAACACTCATCTGTCATTGCATTCAACCATAACTAAGATTGAGGACTCCTCATGGCTTCTTGGTAAGTAACTGGTTCAGAAGCGTCTCCCACATCATAATCATGTTCTTGCAAATAGACAAGGTAGTCATCATGAATAGCAGGTTTGCGAGCTCTCTCTGATCTTCTTAACACAACTTCACCACCCTCAATATCAGGATTTTCATCTTGCATATGATTCTGAGGTTCATCATGAGCTTCTGTTGAAATTTGTTCAATCACGGGATCAATAGTAGGAGCGGAAGCAACAGGTACAGGGACATAAATACATTCTTCCCTGAACAAAATTTCTCTTGACCCTTGACTTGAACTAAATTCATCTTCAAAATAGACAGCTCTATCTAATTCTATCACCCTCGTGGTGTGCGAAGGACAATAGAATCTAGAACCCCTCGAACCAATAGTGTAGCCTACAAAATAGCCACTAATAGTCTTCCGATCAAGCTTCTTAGATTGTGGGTTATAGGGCCTTACTTCAGCTTTACATCCCCAAACACGAAAAATGATACAAACTCGATTTCTTGCCTGACCACAACTCGTATGGTGTCTTTGGGACAAACTTGCTAGGTACTTGATTCAAGATATAAGTAGCAGTCCTTAATGCCTCACCCCATAAAAATTCTGGCAAGCTAGAATGAATCAACATACAACGTACCATATCAAGAAGTGTGCAATTCCTTCTTTCAGAAATTCCATTTTGTTGGGGTGTCCCTGGCATTGTATATCTTCCATCAATACCACATTCCAGCAAGTATTTGGCAAAAGGCCCGGGGTCCCTTCCAGTTTCATCATGACGCCCATAATACTCTCCACCTCTATCAAAATTGACAGCTTTAATCTTCTTTCCCTTTTGAAGCTCAACATTCGTCTTGAAAATCTTGAAAGCATCTAAAGATTCAGATTTTTCACGAATGAGCTCAACATGGCCATATCGAGAAAAATCATCAATGAATGTGATAAAGTATTTATAACCACCCATAGCAGGTGGAACAAAAGGCCCACAAATATCAGTATGAATAAGCTCTAACACATCTGCACATCTGTCTGACTTACTCTTTCTAACCTTGGCAGTCAACTTTCCTTTTATACAATCAACACAGGCAGTAGAATCAAAAAAAATTAAGATCTTGAAGCACACAATCTTTCACCAATCTCTCCATTCTATCTCTAGAAATATGGCCTAAACGTTTGTGCCAAAGCATGGAAGATCTCAAATCTGATCTTGCACGTTTAGAACCAACAACACCATTAAGAGAAGAAGAAGAAGGACAAGAGGGAGAAGTAATAGGAACAACTTCATGTAAATCAAGCTTATATAAGTTTCCACATAAAGTTCTATTTCCAATCAACATAGAGTCATGATACAAAGTCAGTTTTCCAATTCCAAAATGAAGACTATAACCTAGTCTATCCAAAATAGATACAGAGATCAAATTCCTCCTAATATAGGGTAAATAAGCAACATCATGCAACTCCAAAAAATGCCCAGTATTTAGCTGCAGATTAACAGTCCCAAAAAATTCAACTCTGACTTTAGTATCGTCTCCCATGTACACATACTCCTCCAACCTACTCGACCTTCTTCGACTTGTCACTGCCTGCAAAGAATTCGTAACATGAATTGTAGCACCAGTATCTAACCACCAAGTGTTTGAGGGCACATCAATAATATTGGATTCCAAACAAACCATCACAAGACAATTACCTTTCTTCTCTAAGTGAGCTTTGAGCTTTCGCCAATCAGCTTTCTTATGCCCGAAGCATTGACAAAAGTTGCACTTCCCTTTGAAAAACTCATTCTTATGACCAGTTGAAGAAGAGCTTGCTTGTCCATTTCCCCTAGGATTGGTGGCTTTCTTCTTATGAAACCTTTGGTCACTAGAGTTGTTGGGAGTGAACTTTCTCTTGTGAAAATTGTTTGGATTGGTCACCATGGAGATACTTCTTGCTCTCCACTTTTTCATGTCCTCTTCTTCTTTGGCAAGAATAGCAGTCATCTCCTCAATGGTCCATTGCCCCTTTTGAGCATTGTAGCTTGATCTGATCGAATCGAATTGAGAAGGAATGGTTTCCATCACAAACCACACCATGTAATCCTCACCAAGATCCAATCCCATGCTCTTGAGCTTTTGGTAACAACTTATGAGCTTGTCAATGTGGGCTCTAATATCACCCGTATCAGCATAATTAGTGTGATGGAACAAAGTCAAGCACTCATTTTTCTCATTCTTTGAGAACTTTTTGTACTTTTTCTTAATGGCAGCAAGAAAATCCTTTGCATTTTCAATATGAGGAATACTATCACGAATAGACTCATCCATGTGATACCTCATAAGTATCAAACAACAGCGATTGGAATGCTCCCAATCCTCATAGAATTTCTTATCCTTTTCAGTGGCATCATCAACAGGTTTAAGAGGTGCATTCATTCTCAAGGCCAAATCCACTCTCATAAGAGTCAAATTCAACATGAGAGATTCTACCCACTGTTTGTGGTCGGTTCCATTCAGTGTCAACATGGCACAGGTTCTTGAAATGCTTAAAGCTGAATGAGAAACGAGAGCAATAACCATTAAATGCATGTTATAACAATATCATGTCATTTGTGCTATTTTTCTCATAAATAAATGATCACAAAATAACAAATGATCATCATGTATGCTAGAGTTCTTAGACAAAATTTATAAAGTAGAACTCATACACAGGTAAGAACAATCTATTAAATATTATAATCAAATACATTAATTTACTATCGAAAGGATAGATAAATTGTGATTCATAATATTTAATAAATTTTCTTCACCATATTAAGCATTCTTAGCAAGCATTTATTATCGATAAGATAATTAATTACTTATAAGGATCTTAATCTTATATGGGAGGAAGATACAATATTTAAATAAATTAATATTTAAATGTTCCTCATTACCAAACAATTTTCCATGCTTAATCTTACGATAGGTAAAAAAAATAAGCATTAATTGTTTAAATAAATATTAATTTATGCCATAACAAAATTATATTAATAACTAATATTATGAATAAATTCATAAATTAATATTATGCATAAAATTATGATGTAGAAATGATAGAATGAAAAAATGGAATAAGTTGGTGAAAATGGTCCAAAATTTGACCTTGCACGCGCCCATTTTCCTTAATTTTTAATCTTACGACGTGTCGTTTTGGAAAAACGGCATGTCGTTTGGTGAAACGACATGCAGCAGAGTCATAAAATGACACGTCGTTTTTCGCTGCAAATTGGCTGAGTCTTCGTGCGTACGACATGTCATTTTTGAGAAAACAACATGTCGTTTGTAGAGGACGACGTGTCGCAGGGTCAAAAATGACCTGTCGTTTGTTGCTCAAAAAATGAGCTTCATTCAATGCAAAACGACATGTCGTTTGGCTGATAGAGGCCAAACGACAAGTCATTTTTCTGCTCTAAAAATGACGTTTTCATCCATGATCAACGACATGTCGTTTGCCCGACATAGGCAAAACGACAAGTCGTTTTTCGTCACCCAGCAAACTTCCCCATGGGTCCACGGGTCTGCAACTCAGATCGACGCGACCCCTTTCGTGACCTGGTCGTTTGGAGCATTCCCGGCCACCAAAACCGACGGCGTTTGAGGGGTTTTATTCCATTTTCAACCCTCTATCAATTTCTAACATCCATTTCATCCATTTTTACAAAAAAAAAAACATTATTCATAAAATACAACAAATCCGAAAATGGCTTTCACCATTGATGAACACCTCCATAACAATGAAACCAAAAGGCCATAAAAAAAATATATAACCCATTTAAATTGTAAATCTCATATTTACATTTCATCAAACATATAAATCCGAAAAAAAAAACAAAAAATGTAATAAAATTTCAGATTTGAAAATAAAATGGGTTAGTTCAAAAATGGAATTCTAAAATCAAATATACTAGCTCTTGATACCAATTGTTAAAATTATCACATAGATTATGAGCTATCCAAACACACATTCAACATTAATCATCATTGCTCATAATCATAAAACCAAGATCAATATTTTATTTAGAACATCCAAATAAATACACACATACCTCCCATTGAGCCATCCATGTGAGCCATTTGAATCCAAGAATCACCAAATGCAATGCAAACTTGTTGTGAAAAATTGTATACGCAAGTGCACGCAATCGTAACAAGTAATAAAGTGATAAATCGAGTATCGTCTCTACAGGGATTGAAAATTGGAAATTAATTTATAAAACTAATTACTCACAAATTGTTTTCAACAAAAAAAAATAAAAATAAATTGGAAATTAATTTATAAAACTAATTACTCAACTATGAAGAAAACAAGTTAGAACTATTAAATTGACCTAAAAAATACAAAGTTAATATAATGGTGCAAATGAGTATTGTTGTGAATTCATAATGTCAACTAGGAATTTAAAATGTCATAATCCTTTTTCCAAAGTATTTATGGTTTGATTCTCTAATTAATTAACATATTTCTATGCCCAATTAATTTTAAGAATACAAATTTAAGCATAATTCTTTCAAGTCATACAAGGTAAATAACATATTCCTATGCTATTTATAAATCAAACTTTTCCAAGGTGATATTCATGCATCATTCAAGCAATTCTACTAACCTTATTTTTTTCCAAAATTAAGATTAGCTAGTACCTACTAATGGTGATCAAGCAAAAGTAAGCAATTGCACAATAAACACACTTGAATGAACAAAACCAATTCACTAAAGCATAGCAACAAAAAATCAAATCACAATTTAAGTCAACAAAATAATTCTAACAAAATAAAAATTAACTCATAATAGATTGTGCAAAAATTAAAAAAATTAAAAGAAAAGAAAGATAGAAATAAAAACTCATTTAGAGCTTGTCACAAGACTCTAAGTTTCTTCTCCAAATTGATCTTCTTCTTCCTCTTGATTTTTGCCAATCTCAAAATTAAAAATGCTAAATTAAAACCCTAAATAAAACTCTCCTTTTTTTTTCTCTCTTTTTCTTTTTCTTCTTTTTCTTCTTTTTCTTCATTTTCTTCCTTTTTCGTTGGTGGCACGAGCTCCAAATTACCAGCCACCTCCTTTCAATGTAATTCACGTCTCTTACCTCTTTTCACCATATACATATATAAATCAAAGCTTCCATCAAATTCCAAAAAACCCTTCAATTATGCCAAAGAAAAATAATGATTAGCCCATTATTTTCATTTGTCTTTTCTGACTTTTTTTTTTTTACTTTTCAACTAGTAAAGTAAGGCCCAATAAACATAACATCCATTAGTGAATTAAGTGTAGAATATTTGGGCTTTAGTGAGTTTATGGACTTTAACATCATTTCTTAATTTGGATAATAAGTCCAAAATGTACATTTAATCTTTTAACAAAAATACACAACATTGAGATTAACACTTATAAAATGGGAAACTAAACTAAATTGATAAAATATTACAAAATTAATTAAAATTTAATCTAAAAATACTAAAATTAATATTTATGCAAAACTAAATCAAACCAAATAAAAGTCACTAAAATAAACTAAAAATACTTGAGAACAAAGCTAATTTAATGCCCAAAAAGATATAAATAACTCTATTTTCATAGAGTTATCAAAACTCAAGATTGGAGAGGAGCAGAATGTGGAGCTATCCCCTCTTCAACTTATTAACATTAACCTACTTTAAAACCACTTCTTCATATAAGACATATATATATATATATACATCTCATGCCCCTTTAACCCTAAAGGGTTATTTACTAATTTGGGCTTAAGTGGTCCAATAATGGTATACTATAATTTAATGGGCCAATTATAGTTTTAAGGGTGCTCTCATGTGCCTCTAACATAATATATGATTATTAACCATCCCATTATGGTAGTGAACAAATATTGGGCACATAGTTAATGATTGTGTTTATTAAACATATGATTATATTAGTCCATTAATATTAATTCTAACAATTATAACAACAAGTTTTTATATATAACATCACTTTGTACATTTGATTTCCTTTCCTTTATGAAATAGTTTCACTGCTGAGTAGGGGTGGCAAAACGTGTCATCCTGTCGTGTTCGTATCATATTTTATGTGACCTGCTTTTATATTTCGTGTAAAGCGTATCGACCCATTTTTTGACTCGTGTTTAATTATCTCAATCCTAACCCGACCAATAAAAAATCGTGTCGTGTTTGTGTCGACCCACTGTGACCTATTTTGCTATTATTGAAGCTGGAATTGTAGAGAAAAATAAAAAATTTAAGCTCTTATATACATTTATGTATACTAGCAAAATACTACGTGCGAGGCACGTATACTAAATTTATGCTAGTTTTTTTCTATGTTATTTGAAAGTGATACAATTAAAAATTAAAGAAAAAAATATTATTAATTATTAGGTGAGATTATTATTATGTGTATCTAAATATTATATTTTATAATGTTGTCAATTAAAAGTGAATACCGAATGTAATATATTAGTGTTTAAGAAAGCTTGATGATTTAAATATGTTCTTAAGTTAATCCAAAGATAAATTAAAAATTGATGTTCCAATACTTAAAGAAACATTACTTAAATGGGTGTAAGATAGAAAGAAAATTAAAAATCAATCTCTAAATTATTGATAATTGAAGATAGCATTTGTCTAAAAATTGTAGATAAGAAAACTAATGATAGTCATTGGTGGATTTCAATCTTCATTTGCTTCGATAGAGACAATAGTGTAATTTTTGTATTTTGTACTTTTCATTCTAGCCGGGTCCGCATATATCTGGATTGTCCATTTTTTCGTTAATAAATTGAATATGGTAGTGTCGACAAAAAGTGAAAACCATGTTTAACAAAAAGTAATAGTATTCTATAACAAAATACTATTAAATTATTTTAAAATACTATATTTTATTAAAATAAAACTATATACGATTAAAATTTCATATTTATCTTTACTCAAAAAGAAAAAATCTTGATTAAAAAAAAGAAAAAAAATGAAAAGTTTCTATTATTATCTCCACTGCCTTTCTAGATGTGAATAATGGTCTCTTCTTTCTTCCATATTCTTCTTTATTTTTTGTATATTGTGTTTGCAACATATATGTAAATTTTTACGTAACTTTAAAAAACTTTGCTCCTGGAAACTAATGCATATGCCGAGCACTTAGAATCATTTATTAGCTGTAAACTTTGTTGGTTTTTTTTCGCCATTGATGCTTGGTTTTGTGAACTTTGATAAAAGTCACGCTTCATTTTTATTATTATTATTACTTATATATTTTGTTATTAAGTTGTGAAGAAGAAAAAAGAGAAGTACGGATTGGAATATTATGTGTGATCCCATGGGAATGTCCAAATTGTAATAGGAAAATGAATACAATAAATAATTAAAGAAAACCTAATCGTAGATGTACAACAGCAAAAACTCAATCGTATTTTTTTTAGATTTAATGGGATTTATTTTATTATATATAAATGAAAAGTGACCCATGAATAAAAAGAAAATTAAAAATTAAAAAGAAACAGAATGTGTGTAAGATAAAAAGAAAATTAAAAATTAATTTCTAAATTGTTGATAATTGAAGATAACATTTGCTTCGACAGAGAATAGTATAATTTTTTATTTTGCACTTTTGATTCTAACCGAGTCTGCATATAACTGGATTGTCCATTTTTTTGTGTATAAATCGAATATGGTAGTGTCGATAAAGCGGCGGTGTTCCTGCAAATAGTTATTTATTTTCATTTAAGATGATTAGACATGGTGTGCTTAATTAATTTAATTAAAAAAATTTACTTATGAAAGACAAAACTACACCTCTGCAGTATAATCCATTAACTGGACACCAGTACACGAAAATATTTTCTATAACTACTTTTGTTTTTTAATTTTAAAAATAGAAAACAAAAATATATTCTATAATTTTTTATTTTTTAAATTTATTTAAGTTAGATTCAAGTCTGAGTTTAGGATCAGAAGAGCAGTGGTTCGAATCTAGGTCCCAAGGTCTAGGTTAAAATCGAAGTCCAAAATATTAATTAATAAAAATTGTTTAAAAAAATTTCAAAAATATAAATTTTTTAAAATTTTGATTCTCAATTAAAAAATTGAAAAGTGAAAACAGTCCTATAGAATATGTTTTTAGAAAATATTTTTACTTTTTTAATTAAAAAAACAAAAAATTAATTAAAAAATTGTCATCAAACGAACCCTTAGTTTTAAGGCCCTTCTATCATTGAGACCGTGGCATCATTGACAGAGCTTGTAGTAGCCTTTTGTGATCTGGGAGAGTTATGATAAGTAAATATTGGTCGAATGGGTTGAGGACGATTTGTTTCATTGCTGAGCATGAAAATTACATCTGCCATGCTTGGTCTATCTGTGGTGTGATCTTGTACGCATAACAGCCCAACATGTATGCATCTTATTGCTTCTAATGCAACATATGAGCCACCCATTGCTTCATCTACAAACTCCACTCCTTTACCCTCACTCCATAATTTCCATGCCTGAATGAATTCATATGATTCGTAATGAAATCAAAACATAAATTAATTATATAGAAATAAATGTATATGCGTTAATTAATTCAACGAGAACTCACATAAGCAACAAGGCTGAGGTTCTGCTCATAATAATGGAAGTTAGAGTTCTTCTTGCCGCTCACTATCTCTATGATCAAGACACCAAAGCTAAAAACATCTGATTTTTCTGAGAAGACTCCACTCATGGCATATTCAGGAGACATGTAGCCTCTGTACTTAATTGCAACATTGAACCATTAGCGCTTGTTAGTCATAACTCATCATACCAAAGTAAACACATGCATAAGTAGATTAAGATCCTTACAAAGTTCCAACAACTCTTTGAGTGTTTGCCATATCTACTGTTTCCTGGAAAATACGAGCCAAACCGAAATCTGATATTTTTGGATTCATCTTCTCATCCAAAAGAATGTTGCTGGCCTTTAAATCTCTATGTATTACTCTTAAAGATGAGTCACGATGGAGATATAAAAGACCTCTGGCGATTTCAAGTATAATGTTCATCCGTGCATCCCAATTCAGCTGTTCTCTACCTCTTGGAATTAATGGTAAAAAAAAATTCCATATATAATTCGTTCTTTTCCTGATCTCTCTCAACAAACTAATTGTATATGCGACTTATAAAAAAAAAAAAAAAACTAATTGTATATGCGGTTTAAGGTTCAATTTATTTTATATATATTTTTAATTTTTAGAGTTATAGTTGTGATTATATATAGAGTTGAAATATGCTAAATATCAGTTTAAATATTAATAAGATTTGTTTTATTATTATTTTTATTATATATAAATAATATTTTATTATTTTATTAAATAAAAATAAAAAATCACCCATGAATTTCTCATAAACCAAGAATTTCAGTTATATAGACACATTTTATATAGAATAGATATAGTTTGTTATATATATAATAAAAATTTTTAAAAATTCAAATATTTTTAATTTCATATTAAAGAAAATTAAATTTAAAATTTTTTAACTAACATTAATCACTAAATATATTAACTCCCATCAAAATTCACTATAAATTTTTAGGTACCTAATTACTAATAATAAGAAGTATAAAAAACAAAAAAAATAATTCTTTATACCAGGATTTTGTATGTTTATATGGTACCTAATTATATGATGGGCTATTTATGGAAAATAAAGATAAGTTTTGATATATATGGTATAAAAACTTAATTACATTAAATATGACATTTTTTAAAAAAAAAACTTACAAATATGGGAAAAAGTCATGAGGCATAAAAAAACTTTGAATTTGTGTTTCTTTTTATTTATTTTTCCTTTTTTTAAAAAAATAAAATACTAAAATAAATAAAAAAATGATCTCAACTATAGATATTATTTTTTTTACAGAAATTAAACTTGTTATTTTTTTTATTTAAACTACTATTTTTTTTCTTTATTTTTTTGTTTAAAAATAATTATTTCATTAAAAGCAAAGTAAAAAAAAAAAAAAAAAAAAAAAAAAACTAGTTTCATAAACATCATCCTGAAAAAAAAAACAATATAAAAAATTATATTCTAAAAATAATATACACTTTAAAAATCAGTTTCATCAACATTGAAAAAAACTAATAATTTCATTAAAAGAATAAAAAAAAATAGTTTCATTATGTTATTAGAATTTTTTTTCAAGTTACTTTTTTATTATTTTGTTTCTAGGTTCTAAACTTACACTTATATTTTGTTATTAAATTATTGGTATGCATATGTGTTGTTTTGATTATATTTATGATTAGTATTTTTATTTTTTATTTTTGTATTTTTGTGTGTGTGTGTGTTTTTATTTGATTGTCTGATGAAACTGGTTTCAATTAACTTTATTATTAACATTTGTATTTTGTTATGATTTTTTATAACGTCAAAACTGGTTTCACATGTCGAAATTGGTTTCACAGGTTTTAACTGTTCTGTAATGGGGTTGCTCCATTTTTATGAAATTATTGTATATTTTTTAGTTTCTATAAAACCAATTTTATTATTGTATAATATTTGAATAACAATTTTTATTTTATTTTAATCAATCAGTTTTTGATACACATTATTTTATTATTTTCATAACTGGTTTTTTTAAGTAACTAGTTTTTATAACTGATTTTTTTTTATTGTTGTTCATAATTGAGTTTTATTCAATTTTTTATTAATTTATTTCAAGAAACTGGTTTTTATTTGTTTGTTTTTATTTTAGTTGTTTTACTAACTGGTTTCTCACATTCCAGTAATTTTTTTTTTTTTGTTATTCTTTTATGGTTTTTATTGCATTTTTGTCTCTTTAATTTTCTTTTTTTTTTTCTCTTTGATTTTAATTTATGATTCTCCTTATTATATTTGCTGCATATTGTATGTTTAAATTAACTTTAATTTTTGAGCAAGCAAATAAAAAATTAAATGCCAAAATAAAGAATGAAGTTAGAATTTTGACTATTAGGTATTGATATAAAATTTATATGTTCGAAACTGGTTTTTAAATTTAGTATCGTTTGTAAAAGTTTAGTTATTAGGCATTGTGTATTTTTTATTATGTTATTGATGAAACTATTTTTTTTGCCTCTTTTAATGAAATAATTCGTTTCTTTTAATATTGATAAAACTGGTTTTTAAAGTTAGTATCGTTTTTAGATTGTAATTTTTTTCATTATCTTGTTGATGAAACTATTTTTTTTTATTCTTTAAATGAAATTATTAGTTTCTTTCAATGTTGATGAAACTAGTTTTTAAAGTTTGGATTCTTTTTAGATTATGATTTTTTATATTGTTTTTTTTTTCAAGATGATGTTGATGAAACTGGTTTTTTTTTCTGCTGTTTTTAATGGAATAATTAGTTTTTAACAAAAAATAACAAATAGTAGTTTAATTAAAAAAAAAAACAAGTTTAATTTTTGTAAAAAAAAAATGAAATATAAAAATGTACACTTATTATATATATTAAGAGAAAAAAAAATAGTTTGAGAAAAAATATTAAAAAAAAGAGAGACACAAAGAGAAATTAGAAAAAAAAAATAGAGAGAGATAAGAGAAAGAAAAAAAAACAAAAAAAGTAGCAACTGACTTAAAAATTGAAAAGAAAAAAAAAGAGCCAAATTTGACTAAAAAATATATAAAAAGACAAAAAAAAAAAACTTTTTGAAGCTTCAATAAGTAAAAAAAACAGTAAAAAAGAAAAAAAAATTAAGAAAAGTATAAAAGTAAAATGTTCTTGTCAAATTAAAAATGTAATATTTGAAAAAAAAAATGTAGTATTTGGTGTAATGTTTCCAAATAGAAAGAAACCCTTAAATGTAAATGTAAAATAAATTAAAAAAAAAAAAAAACTAATTAACCTAAAAATAAAAATATAAAATATGGGATTAGATAATAAGTTTATAAAAATATGGCATATCAAATACCATAAAAAATCTTAAATGTGAAAAAATAATATAGAAGAGTGACAAACCTATAAATGCCATATTTTTCTAACTTTGTTATGAAATCCTATATTTCATTGTAATTTTCACTTATATGATATCCAAGTAGTTATAATTCAGTGTGAATTTGAGTTGCTCTAGTTTAACAAGGAACATAATTTTTGAATTTCTACTCAAATCAAGATCAAATCAAGATGAAAATAAGTTTTCCAATCATTTAAATCCATATTATTAGATGCTTACAAAAGGGGAAAAAAACATATTTTTAGATATTAGCAATAGAAAAAAAAAAGTACATTTTTAAAAAAAGTTCTCATACTAACCTGTCCTATAAGAAAGGCCCAAGTTATAATGAGTTTGCAGAGACATTTGGGCCAAACAATGACTTGTCCTGGGCTTGCAGAGGCATTTTGGGCCGAAAACTGACTGTAAGAGATCTATGAAGAAACAATAAAACCATGCTTGCAAATTCTTGGTATACAAAGAAAAAGACTTGAAAACCTTTGGCTTGGTTACTCATGAGTTTATTTACTTTATTATTATTATTCTACATTGTATTCTATATCCCCCACAAACAAGCATATCCCTTTTGCACCAATAAGCTCAAACCAAGACACATAATCATTTGTACAATAATTATCTTAATAATTAGTAGTTAGTGCCACAATTTGTTTGGTAGCATAATGTAGGGTTTAATGCTTTCAATTTTTATAATTCATTTTTCAAATCAAGGGGCAAAATCTCATTGATTGATATAAACTCATGTAGGACCTCAATTAAGAAGAATAATAAGAAGAAGAAGAAGAAGACACATTTAAGAAATAGAAACAAATCATAAAAATACAAACCACATTTTCATATTATTAATCACCCAATTACTCTAATACTACTACTCTACACTAAAACAAAACCCCTTAAAAATAAATAAATAACCCTTGTGTGAATTTTCCTTTTGGCACCATCTAATAATGGCCAAAACCCACAAATATATAGTTAAAAAAGAAAGAAAAAAATGACAGAAAAGAAGAAGAAGGAAAGAAATTGAAGAGGGCAGGTCTGATACTACTAAATTGTACCAAAAAAATAAAAAATAAGGACTGTCAGTGCACAACCAACACTTTCTTCACAATCTTATAATGATTATTGGGCAGGTTTAGGACCACCCTATAATTCAAAAACAGAAAATATATATTATATATTCATGGGAGTGGTCCTCTAACTTTAGGGGTTACCATAAGGCTGAGTACAGTAATTGCCAAAAGCAATGAAAATTGATCATATTGGTAAAGATATCAGAGGTACCAATAACCATTATCAGATTTATATTAAAGACACATCTTTTTGTATTGTTGTTCTCTAAAACAAAAGTTGTGACTACCTGCCACAACAAGAGATTTTTGATCTGATGCTCTTCTTTCTTTCCCAACTATTGTGGTCCTAATTATTATATATACTTTTAATTTTAGTTTTGATTTTTGTATAAATGCTGTACTTTTCTCTGTGTCTTACAATGTCTAGCTACCTATGTTATGTATGTGTATATATATATATATATACTATGCACAGTTTTCTGCATCAGAAAAATCTGATCCCAAGAAAGAAAAAGGCTTTTGAAAAATAAAGTAGATTATTGTAAGTATGAAAGTTTGGATATATAATGTACTGAGATAAGTCTTGTGCAATATTGTGAGATTTGAGTTTAGATTGGTACTTGAGCTCTATAGATTCAATCTATAATTAGTTACTCTCTTTAGTTTTTTCTTTTATTTTAGAAATTAACCCTTTTCATATAACAATTTATTGTAAAATATAGTTTTTTTTTTTTTTTTTAGAAAAGAGTTTCTCCTACAAAGTATTCTTGAGAGCAACCTCATTTTTTCTTAGTAAAATGCAAATAAAATAATTAATATTTTCAAAATGGTACATTTACTCAATGTTTGCAAAATATTTTACTTTTGAGTAATTTACAGCATAATTTATAAAATATTATCCACGTGGCAACACCTGATTGGTTCACGTCATTAAATTTTTATTTTTTTAAAAAAATTAATTTAAATATACTAATAAAAAAAATGACGCGTGGATAATAATTTAACATTTAACAATCAGGTACCTACGGAGTTCTAAAAATATAATTTAAGTATTATTACCGCTAAAAATTAAACTTAGATATTTATAACTGAGAGTTAAACTTAGGTATTTATGCCGCAAATTACTCTTTACTTTTTATATCCATTATATTCTTTTTATGTTTGTAGTAAATATTCTCAATATTTTTATACTTAATCTTAAAAAATAATATTAAATAGTATTAGTGACTAAATTCTCACTTTTCAGATACAATAGAATTTTTATCTAAGAATACACTTGGGATCAAGCAAATTATATTCTAATTCGGAGGTTATAACTAAATAGAGTTACACTAGAAAAAAAAAAATCAAAACACCAAAAAATATCAATGTAATAACAATATCAATAAATAATCTTTAATACTATATTATAATAAAATTATTTTTGTGTAAATATAATATTTATATACAATTTGAAATAAAATTATTAATTCTACATAAATAAATTTATAAAATATATGTATATATTTTATTAAAATGCAATTATTCTTATATTAATACGGAAATTAGAAAATGCATAACTAATTACAATTTAAATGTTCCTCTGAAGCACATTCTATTGTTTTTAACGATTTGATTAGTTTATAATAATACCGATTTGAGTCAAAAAAAAATTACAATTTAGAGATTATTTTTATTTAAAATTTGTCCAAATTGGGCTTTATTTTTTTTCATAATAAATTAGACATTATTCTTGAATAAAATATTTTTAAATAAAAATTCTATTGATAAAATATTGCATAAAAAAAAATGTAACATTTTGACAATATTTAGTATATTTACTGCCAGAAAAGCAAAATTGGATATAAAAGTTTTAACACTTTAAAATGGAATAAAAGTGCATTAGATTAGTAATTTTAACAGTAATCTACTTTTTCTTTTCTTAAAAAAAACAACACTATTATTACCAAACAACCCCTAGACTTTTATCTAATTTTGCAAACTCCCAATTTAGAAAAATATATAGCATTATACAACAGTGCATTAGAGATACCATTATTAATTATTTTCTTTTTCTTACTCACATTATTGTAGTACAACCAAATTGTCCCCCCCATAAAAGGCCACAACCTATCAAATATTTTACACATATAGACTCTATAAACAATTTAAATACAGAAAGTGAAGGAAAAAAATATATATTTAGATCAAAAGAGTGTAGATTTTTTATTTTCAAAAAAATAAAATAAAAAAGAGTGCAGATTTTTTGTATGAAAAAGTGCAACCCCCACAATTTTTTTTTTTTAAAAAAATAATAAATAAATAAATAAAAAAAATGCAATATTTTGGAAAAACTTAAATAAAAGGTGGGTAGTGGGTAGCCTATCTATTAAACAATATGCAGAGAAATGCAACCATCAAAGACCCCTCCACTAGCTTGTTTGGTGGGAAAATTGTCTACATACCACCCCATTTCCTACATAAGTTTTTATTTATTTTTTATTTTTTATACATATGAATAAATATAATTTATGTTTATGACAATAATTTCTATATACACTTTTGCAAAAAAATCAAAATCAAAATTATCTATTATGATATGTGTACTACTTTTATTATAGGTTCATCAATGATGAATGGAGAGATAGCTCGGCCCATTTCTTTACAAAAATATCAATATCTAATTAATATCTTATATAGTACAACTCTTTAATAATTTATTGTTGGCTTCATTTTTCTTTGTCATTCAAGTTTTGTAAGGTCTTTGTTTAATTTAGATTGTTAAGAATTGTACCTTTTATAGTCTTTTTATTTATTTTTGTGTTCTTTCTTTTTCTTTGATTTTTTTTTCTTTTTTTGAAAATAATGTATGATATATTAAAAGTTGTTAGACCAATTGGTCATTACAATCAAGTTCATTGGAATAGAGTTAACATCACTATTACCAGTGATATCCAAACCCAAAGCTTAATTCACAATATTATGGGCAAATAGTATTTAACACGAAAAATTTAGAAAAATTATATCCCAAAAATAATTTAAAAGAATTTAAACAAGCAGTAATATAATTACATTTCTCATCTACTATTGGTATCGTTGATAGCATTCATGATTACTATTTCAAAATCACTCCCATAAGGGATGCCCTAGCTAAAGAACACAAAAATAAATTAATAAATATACTAAAAAAGTATATTTTTTTGTAGTTTTGGACTATTTATAGATATGGATAATTAAATTGTGGCATAAGAACTTAAAATTTTACATTTGTAAGTGTCATAAATCCAATAATTTTTTTTAGCAGTATAAGTACTCAATGTTTGTAAAATTATAATTTTTCTTATATTTTATTAGTACATAATTTGAATTTTTTTTAAAAAAAATAATTTAGAAGTAATTGACATTACATGTTTCTGTCTACACCCAATAATATAGAATTTGAGACTTATATATTTATTGTTTAAAACAATAATAGAGTATATATTGACGAAACTGTAGAAAAATTATAGTTTTACAAATATTGAAAAAAAAAAACTTATACCGCTAAAAAAATTATTAGATTTATGCCGCTTACATTTAAAATTTTGAGTAATTATATTACTATTTACTCTATTGATAAATATAAAAGTATGTTTGCTACATTGAGAAATTCATGCCAATATATCTTAAAATAAAATAAATAAATAAATAAAGTCAACTGAATAGATGGGACTAAGGGCGACTCAGATCATTAACATTTCCACACTTATATATATTGATGACTTACATTTTTTTTTGTTTGTGATAATTATATCACAAGAGTCTCCTTTTTTGCACTTATATTGACTTAGCTAAAAACAATTAAGTGTAAAATATTAAAATATGAATCATCACCCAAAAAAAATTTGATGTGGACGGTACATAGTTGTATATATATTCATTACATTGTCCCAAAAAAATGATTATTCAAACCTTATTATAAGAATTCCATTATTATTTGATGTTATGGTTCAGTTCAGTGCACTCGACCGATATATATGGCATATACTAAATTAATACATATGGAAAATGAATAAAAAATGTATCATAATTCTCATAAAAATAATAAGAAAAAAAAATATTATGTCACATTTACAAATTATTCAAATGAAAATAATTCAAAAAAAACATATATATATATTTATTAATTATATGATTTGATGAAGAGATATATATATGTGGACAAATATGTATCATATATATATATAAATGTATTAGTTGATTTTCTCCCTAATATAATAAGACCTAATTTTCAAACTCTACAAAATCATGGAAATGTGTAGCTATCATAAGCTAGCCTTCTCAATTCTTATAAATGTATATATTGAGTTTTTTACGATATTTTAATTTAATATAGCATTTAAAAAAAAAATAAGAAAAAGAAAAACAAACTAATAAACCTCCTTATGACAACAAACTATATATATATATATATTAAATTATATATATATGACCTCCCAAAATTTATAAAATGAAAACACAGTAGATCCTCATCACTATTACCAACAAACACACATTTTAAATTTATATATCATGTAATGGGTAATACATATATATAATAAGTAATATGTAACATATAATTTATAATGTATCCAAATCACGTTGTATATATACATATATACAGGTGATATATATTGGAAAGAAAATTATTTTAAATAGTATCAAGCTATTATTGTAATGAGTTTATTACTATACTTGTCGGCTACTATACAATATTAAAATATATAATAAATTGTATTATTGTTATTATATGATTAATTATTTATTAAAATAATGAATCGATCGAATATATGTATGTTATATGATCAGATGGAATATTTATATATATTTACATGTCGGCTGGCAATGAAATTTATAGAGAAAATTTAGTTACTAATATATATAATATTTTTTTGATTGAAAAAATAAATATATACATATAGCAAATTTAATATTAATGCATGTGCCTCTACAAACCCAAAAAGGTACGTAAGCTCATTCGTTATATATTTAAAGAGAGAGAAAGAGAGTGTGATATATATATATGTACATATACATGCATCATATAAGAAATGACTTAGTTACGACTTACGTGGCTATATATTTTATATATATATACCAAACCCTTAATTTATCCATTTTTGTAAAAAAATCTACTAGGAGGATATATATATATATTAATTATATTTAAATATCTATATATATTTATAATATATAGTTGAGAAAATTTGAAGTATGGGAACTTTTGTGGACCATGCACACGAATTTAAAATTGTTTGATGATTGAAATCTATGTATATGCATATATTATAAATTTGTCAAATTAATAATGGTATAAAAAGACAATTGGGTTTTTTTTCGGCAAATACATATTTAATATTATTTTTTAAAAGAGAAAAAAAAAGGGTTAAAAATACAGGTTTTAATTGAGAGTCAACTGTTAATAGAATTAATTTGGTCCTATTTTTCACAGCTTAGAAGAATAAGTCCATACATCAAAACTGAGTAGTATATATATATAATAACATAAATAATGAAGGGGCAATTAAGAATCTTAGGAGCGACGTGGGGATAGTATTCCATATAGAATGATTTGTTGCTTAAGAAGCAGGCATAGTATACCCCATCAATTAAGAAATACCCAATTATACAAAGTAATTAATATGTCTTCAGTTTACAACTCATATACACATATATGTATAGATACATATATATATATATGTATTATACGCACTAACTGTATACAGCATTATTATTATCTTGTTTGTGAGTTGTATAGTATCAATATTTGTTGGGTTAACCTAACCAAAAAATAACATGCACTAGAGCCATCTATATACTTATTATTGTATATATATATATATACAGTTTATATATATAATAAATGAATTATGGTATATATGGCCACATGCATGGCGCTCATGTGCTTGGCCCCATATAAATATTTTTTTATATATCATGAGAAGAATATATAAGAACATTATCCTATTTATTCTCCTAATTAACTTCAACCACAAATTATCTATGTGTGCATGCTTACATATATGTGTATCAGTGTATGTATATAGAATATTATAATATGATTATTAATTATTTATATATGGACCAATAATATGGATGGTGGAATGTTTTTTTTTTATTATTACAATTATTAATTATTACAGTATATATACTATTTGTGATTAGACAGTTTACTTTTTTTATTAAAGGAAGATTAACTTCACCTAGGCAAGGACCTTAATTTGCTCGTGCATATGCATGCGTAACTATCTTCACAAAATAAAATATAAAAAATATTTAATCCACACACATATATTATATATATTTAATCCACCCACTTATATATATATATATATTGATTTGTTGTGGTCTAATTTCATGATGCATTTTTAGCCATTTACAAATATAATATGATCGATTAATTATATACACACATTAGGTTAAATATCATTCCACACATGTACATGTTAATAATAATATCTGTTTATTATATAGGAGTCTTTTCAATATTATACCTGAAATTAATTTTATTTATAAAAATACCTTTAAAAAAATTATTTGCACAAATACCGATTGCCACGTCAGCATAAATACCGAAATATAAAATAATTACCGAAAATTGAAAAAAATAAAAAAATCTCGCTTCCAGAAATTTTAGTGTTTTGCAAATTTTAAAAAAAAGCAACCTTTTGGTTGCTTTTGATATAAATAATATATCAATTAGTTACTTTTTATTAGAAAAAAATTAATTCAAGATAATTTTTTTCTCATACACATTTGGTTGCTTATTTTGATCAGACAACTTTAAAATTAATATATATAATAATTTTCATATTGTAACTAATTCTATTATGTTTTAGATACTATTTGGTAACTTTATAAGTTTTTTTATTAACATATTAAATTCTTTTTATTAAATAAATTTATTATTAGTATACTATATTTTAACTTTTAAATACAAAATAATAAAAGATTTTAAGTTAAGTTATGATGTTACTTGATATGTTAAAGTTTATTAAATTTTAAATTTTATTACTTTTTTTTACAAAATATAAAAAAGGAACAAAAAAGTTTCTTTTAACACATACTAAAATGTAAGAGAGATATCTAAATGTTAGAGGAAAAATAAAAAAAAATTAAGAGAAATAATAAATTTAGAGAAAAAGAATAATAAAAAAAATAATAATAAATGAAGAAGATTTTTTCAAAAAAACAAATTAATAAATAAATGAAGAAGATAATAATGTCAGAAAAAGAAGAAGTAAACAAAAAGGAAAAAAAAAGTAAAAAGATAAATATTGGAGGAGACTTATAATTTCTTGTTTAGATTTTAAATTATAGTGTGTTATTTTGTTGTTTAAGAAACCTTAGTCTAACTTTTAATTTTAGTCTTTTTTTTTTTTTTTGTAGCAGAAAAATATATGCTTCTAACATGTCAAAATGATCACTTTAAAAAATAGATTATAATAGTGTAATTTTTGTGTCCAAATAATAAATTGCGTGGCTGAAAAAACTTTTGAAATAAAAAAAAATAAAGAAAGTGAGAATAATAACAATTTGTGTCGTTTATTCACATAATTTTTTTTTTAAAAAAAAAAATCTGATTGTATATCAACTAGGAGAGTCAATAAAATGTAAAAGAAAAACATATGGTTAATTTTTAATTTTAGTAGGCGTGTAGCGGTATTGAAAACAATAAAATGGTCTAAGAAAATTTCATAAATACAATTCACGTTGATACATATAATTATTTTTTTCTAAAACTACTAATTAGATTAAAAAACAAAAAAGAATGTAAAATAATAAAAAAAAGAATAGAATGTAAAAAAAAAAAATATTTGATCAACCTAGTTTACTGTTATTTTGAAAAAATAAGATTTTTATTAAAAAAAAAAAAAACGCTATTGTCTAGAAAAAGAAAAAAAAAAAGCTAGCATGTAGGCAGAGTTTAAGAGAGAGAAGCAATAAATATACATTGGTATACCTATAAAAAAGAAATGCCTAAATTGTGAGTATTAAAATAGGTAAGGGTAAATTCTTAAATAATTTAATAATAATAGTTATTGGTGCAAATATTTCTATTATATATATCCATTTAATTACATCTAGGCATATTTTGACTGACTTAGATATTGTATATATACATACAGATACAGATATGTATTATCTTATAATATTATAGCTAGATTTCCAAAAAAAAAAAAAAAAAAAAAAACCTTACGTACAAAAGTAGTTAATTGGCTAGCTAGGGCATGAAACTGCCCCTGTTATAAATAAATAACAGTCAACACAAAAAGTCAAACACGCAGTATAGGTTAAGCTATACATACACTTTTTAAGGTATAATATATATAAAAAAAAATGTAACAAAATCAACGGGAGAGATTTAAGCTTAATTAACGCAAAAAGTAGAGAAATTTTTCATATAATATATACATATACATATATAGTTTAATTAATTATTTAAAGGTGTCGACTACTCTCTAACTCTAAACTACTTCTAGATCAACAAACTATATATATATATATATTATTATTATAATTAAAAATTAATAATGACAATATTGGCAATTTGTCTGTTACTGTTTGGAGAGTTTACTTGTTCAAATCACCATCACATGAAAGTTGTCTATACAAAAGTTGTGGACACTTGGAAACATTGTATCATTAGGGTTTCACTTTTTCTAATATGTTAATTAATATTGGCTCATAATTTCAACCAAAACACTTATGGTGTTTTTCTTCTTTTTATTTGCAACTAACATTTTTTCTTAAAACTTTGTTTTGGAGCTAAGTAGTTTAATAATATATATTATATCCCACTAATTTGAACTTTTGTATGTGCATGCATGTACATAAATCATTGAAATAATTAATAAAACAAAGCAAAGGTTAATTAACTTGCATCCTAAGAGAGAAATATAATTTATATATATAAAGAGTTTCACTTTTCTTTTATCGAAGGTTGTATATTATAGTTGTAATAAATATATTTTCAGGGTCGGCATTAGGTAGGTTAGGCCCGCATTTAGGACCCTCACTTTCAGAGTTTAATTCACAACTTGATTAGTTAGAGTGATACTCTTTTTCAATATGTTTTTATATATATATTTCTAAAAGTGAGAACTCTAAAATTTAAAATGTCCTTATTAGGCTCATATATTCTCATCCCGTATGTATATCTTGTGCGTTTTCAAAAAAAATTGACCTTTTTTTTTATATATTTTTGAAAGTGAGAGTCTCAAAATTTAAATAGCCTTAGACTTATATATTCTCAAGACCGACCATGCATATTTTGTTTGATTTCAAGAAATTTTGACTATTTATGATGCAAAAAGAAAATTTAAAATAGTGTAATGCGCACCTACAAAATAAAATAAGGATGTTTGCAACTGAATATTTGTATTCTACTTCAGTACTCTAAATTATTCAAAAAAAAAATTAAAATCAAACAAAATTCCTGATATGACTATTATAATGTACATCATCATATAAAAAAAATTAATTTATAATTTTTTTTATGTACCATAAATAAGAAATGATCCTAGCTTGAGCAAAATTAATGCTTTTTACCCAAAAAAAAAAACAAAAAAAATCCTAAATGCAAATAATATATTTATATTGGACACATTCCGTAAAATATATTCTATGCTACAAAATGGGAGATTGTAATGAAGAGGTTAAAGTAAAATTGCCTGGTTTATTTGAAACAATTCCCACTTTAACTTTTTGACTTTTTAGGGTTTTTTATGTCTTTAATGGGGACATAAACCTAATGGATCATATAAAGCAAAGCCAAAAAATTAAAAATAACTTACCATTTCCTACTAATTTTACTTTTGTGAGTATTAATTACAAAATCAATCACTACATTTTCTCTTAACCAATATTCTCTGTTTTTGGTAATCTTACAGTAATTAATATCTATTATATAGAAAAAAAAATGATGACAATTATTATTTCTAATGATCGATCTCATAGGATTCTAATGAATTTCCTATTAGACACATAAATCTTCAAAACAAACTTACTTAATAATTATCAATTGGGAGATCAATAATGATCTTTTTTAAAATCTTGGTTAATAACAAACTTAAATAATTTTCAGAATCTAAATCAATTATTATGAAAAAAAATATTGCAAATAAAATGGGGTCCAAAGGGTATAAATATGTTATTTTGAAGAATAATAATAATTAAGAAAAAAAATGCATAGCCCCATGTCCTTATACAGATGCTAAAACAGAGTTTTCAGCTGTCACATAAATAATTATAATTTTTTAAAAATACAAATAATTCATTATCAATAGCTGTCTGAATTGGGTATTTTTGGAAAGACATAAATATCCATAGACCTAAATTTGATATTTTCATATTAAAATAATAAAATTGAGATTATAGAGTTAATTTGAGTGAGAAAATTGACATTGGTCACCATCTAAAAGAGAATAAAAACAACATATAGGTCATGATCTCTGACTATTTGACCACTTCACTACTTTTATTTATTTTTATTTAAATTTAAATGGTTTTTTTTTTTTTTTTTTTTGTGAAGTAAGATAGAATCAAATTTATAATACCAAGTCAAAAATTTGGCACTGACCCATTTATGTGCTGCTGAGTAAAAGGTGGCAACCTACCCCCACTATATCAATCAATTTTGTTCAATAACTTCATTCATACAACCAAAATTAATTAATAATAATCAAATTATAATTAACCCAAAATTATATATATATTTATAGATTGAAGTAGTACAACAATATTTGCAAAATGGACCGACCAAAATGCCAGCAGCTATTACACAGACCAAAATGTTGTTACAAATTACAATAATATAATTTTGGTGACTTTTCCGACCAAAATCTTAAAAGGGATGTATTTTTTTTTTTATATAAGAATATTTTTATTTTAGTTATTTAGAAATTTTTGTAAAAAAAATTAAAATTATTGCGAGTGTCGAAATAAATTTCAATAATTTGTTATAGATATACGGAAAAAAAAAATATAATTATACGTGTGATAAATTCTTTAATTTTTTTTTACCGAATTAGTAACATGAAAATATTAAAATAATGGCATTGAAATTGTAAATTTATAGTCACAAAACGATCATAATAGTAATTTTAATCGCCTAGAGAGTTTTTCAATTTTAAGTGGAAAAAAGATACATAATAAAGTTTACTTGTTGTGGTGAGACCTTTAATTATTGTGTCATTAATACTTGAATTTGGTGACCACCCCCCAAATCTATTTATTATTAGTTTTTTTTTTTTTATAAAGTTTGTTGAATCACATGAAGATTGAAAATGAAAAAATTACTAATAAATCAAAAAATTTGTAAAAAAAAAATTACAAAAATATGATAATATGTAAAAAAAAATTATTTTTACGCTTTAGATTTTTTTATTTACAAAAATATATTTTTTAATAAAAATAATAAAATATTTTTTAGTTATTTTATAGTTGTATAATAGTTGTTATGAAATTATTTTTTGATTGTTTTTTATTATTTTATAGTTAATTTATTGGTTTCTCGTTATTTTTAATTATTTTCTTATTTTTTCTGAGCAAAATATAATTTTGTAATTTTAAAATTTTACAAGCATATTTTTGTAAATAAAAATTTTAGACCATATAATTGTAAATAAATATAAAAATGATATTTTTAAAATTTTTCCTTGAATAAATATAGTGTGGGTGTAGGGTGAATGAAAACTTTCCATCCAAATATGAAGTTTGCATCTAATCTAAGAACATGCAAAATAATTTATGGATTGTAAAATTATATTGCAACATAAATGAAAAATAATTACTTTCGAATATTTAGGCAAAGTTTCCAAAAAAAAAAAGACTACAATTAATTTTTAAAATAAAAATGCATCCAAATAAAAGCTTGAGAGATACAAGAATAATATATAAATGGAGGAAAAAATCTTAATTGATTACAAAAATAATGACATTGAATACTTTGTATTATTGTTAAGTAAAGTTACTATTTTTATTAGATTGATTTTTATTATTTCTCACATTTGCCTATTATATCACAAGACATTTAAGAAACAAAAGCTTTTCAATAAATGAATTATCATTAATTAATTAATTAATTGGATTTAATTATGGGTGATGAATTAAAAAAGGTATTAACATATTACTACATATGTATTAAAAAAAATGCTATAAATAGAAAATAATTAATAATGAGCTTGATATCTTCAATATCTTTTTAACTAATAAAATGAGTAAATAACTACTTACTAATTACTACTAAGCATAGTATTATCCCTTTCCAAACAAAAAATGCATAGTATTAGTTATTATTATCTTATGAATATTTATTTTATTAAAATTTGGCAAAATTTATAAATTAAATCTTAAACAACTGTCAAAATGATTTATTTCTCAGACACAAAATTTGGAGTGTTATAAAAATATGAGACATAGTCTGTAAGATGTTAAGAAAAACACATTGTCCTAATAATTTAAAATAATTTATTAATTTGTAGAAATTAAATTAAAATTAGAACAAAAATATGGTTTCTCATAATATTGAAAAAGAAAAATATAAAATGTGTTTATAAACACACTCTACTTCCCAAATCTCGTTTCTTGGGCCATATTTTCACGAATATCAAGGAAATTATTACATTATTTACTGTTTTACCCTTACACAAAAAATAAAAAATAAAAAATAAAAAGTTGTCTTATTATTTATTTATTTATTTATTTTCTGATTCTTATTATTAATATAATTATTTTTCCTCCTTACTGATTTGCCTTGCTTCATCGAGCGAGCGAGTCCAAAAAACAAAAAGCTACAAATTTTGATAGTTTGCTTCTTCGATCTGTGGCCTCATCTTCTTCTTCTTCTTCCTCTGTCTCAAACAATTCGCCATTAGAGAACCCCAAACAAGCACGTAAGAACTAAAACCAAGTTTTGGGTTTCTTTTGTTTTTAACAAATGAGAAATATTTGCTCCACTATTTGTTTTTTTTAATCTTTGTTGGATTCGTTTCTTCAAGTGTAATCATGTGATCTCTAAATTCTCTTAATGGGTTTTCATTTCTGTGTACTATGAAGTGGTTTTTAACCCTTATTTTGCTGCAGAATTTTGGGTTTTTTTTTTTCTTCTAATTAATATTGCCATTTTTTTTTTGTTTTGTTTTGTTTACTTAATAAATCTTGAATTTTTATTCTGGGGAAGAGACCAGGTTCATTGGGTTTGGATTGGGATCCATGTTGGATCTCTTGGTTTTTGTTTTATTGTTGTTTATTAACATTGTTGTTTGGTTTCTCTTTTTTATTATTGTTTCTGCTAAACTGATCTCGAATTTTGTGTTTTTTTTTCTTTAGATTTTTTTGTGTTGTCTTGGGGTTGCTTGCCAAGAGGGGATAAGACTTTCCCACATTTTCATATGTTTTAAAATGTTGGTCTTCTGAGTTGGGTTTTCATGGGTTGAACTTAATAGTATAATGGATAGCTTCAGTGAAGATGATGAAAATAGATATTTTGATGCCCAAGAAGAGATTGCTTCTATTTCTGATGCAAATTCTGACAGCTTTGATTCTAGTTCACATTCCAAAAACTGGGCTTTGGATAATTCACTCTATGATGTTTGGAACAGGAGCCCTGGAAGTGTTAGGGAGCGTAGGAATAGTTTTTTCAAGTGGATGGGGCTTGATTCCAACCAAGTTGGGATGCTTCAACTTTCAGAAACAGAGATTGACAGAGTGTGTGAGGAGAGTGAGGCTGTGTTGAGATGTTCAGGTATTGAGAATGAGTTCTATTCGAGTCGATCTATGATGTCGTGTGGATCTTGTACTAGCTATAATTTTTTGGATAGGTCTGGTTCAAAGGATGAGTTTGTTTGCAGAAATGGAAGTTTTGGTGGTGCAATGGAGTGTAATGTGGAGGAAGTGGGGGAGTATGAGAAGAGGAGTGAATGTGGGGAAGTTGAATTCGGGCGGTTGGTTTCAACTGCTGAATCTTGGAGCTGCTCTGGCTCATCTCCTAATTTGTCACAAAAGATGAGGGATTTAAGCATTTTCGAGGGAACAGCGAAGAGGGTTAAAAGTATGTGGTTGAATAAATTAAGATCCATGACTTGCATTGTTGACAGACAAGGAGATGCTGATAAATTGAGACCAAATGATATCGATGCATATCTACCGTCAAGGGCTCAAAGAGTCAAGGTTCGCCAATGCAGCAAGCAATCAAAGGAACTTTCTGCTCTTTATTTGGGGCAAGATATTCAAGCCCATGAAGGTTCTATTTTGACTATGAAATTTAGTCCTGATGGAAAGTACCTTGCTAGTGCTGGTGAAGACGGGGTTGTAAAAGTATGGCAAGTGGTAGAAGGTGAAAGATCCAATGAGATTGACATTCCAGAATTGGACCCCTCCTGCTTGTACTTCACAATGAACCATATGTCAGAAGTGAAACCACTTAAAGTGGATAAAGATAAAATGGGCAGATCAGCAAGCTTGAGGAAGACATCAGACTCAGCTTGTGTTATTTTTCCGCCTAAAGTTTTTCGAATATTGGAACAACCATTGCACAAGTTTGAGGGTCACATGGGGGAGATCTTGGACCTTTCCTGGTCAAAGAATAATGTAAGTGATTATATAATTTATGGTTAAGATACATTGAATTCAAGCACAAATGTCTTTAGCTCTATGAATTAGATATTAAACTTAATTTTTTGTTTTGTTTTAATGAAGTATCTCTTGTCATCGTCTGTTGACAAAACCGTCCGATTATGGCAAGTGGGCTGTCATTCATGCCTCAAAGTTTTTTCGCATAGTAATTATGGTAAGCTTCTGTCATTTATGTTCTTTTATTCAATTATGGACATTTTTGGTTAATATATTACTCTAGCTGATTTCATTCATGGCAAGATCCCCAGTTCATGTATTATAACATTTCAAAATTTATTTTCTCACAAATCTTTGTTATGCTGTCATGCAGTGACCTGTGTCCAATTTAATCCTATGGATGATGATTACTTCATCAGTGGTTCAATAGACGGGAAAGTTCGTATCTGGGGAATTTCTCAATGTCAAGTTGTTGATTGGACTGACATAAGGGAAATAGTCACTGCAGTGTGTTACCAACCTGATGGGAAGGTTGGTATTTTTTTGTTTTCTTTAATCTCTTTTTCTGACCTTAAAGTGTCAATGCAGACTCTGATCTTTGAAATGGCTCGTATTTACAAGCTTTATTCATCCTGCAGGGTGGAATTGTTGGCTCAATTGCTGGGATTTGTCGCTTTTACAACATCTCAGGTTTGTTTTCTGCTGAACTCTCGCATTTGTTTCGAAAGTTTAATTGTGGTTAGCACAACTTATACTTAAAATTAATATTGAAGGATTTTACATATTCTTTTTATTGATTTTCTTTCTTGATTGCTTAAAATCAGATAATCAATTACATTTGGAATCTCAAATATGCTTGAGCAGCAAAAAAAAGTCAGCTTCCAGAAAGATAACAGGCTTTCAGGTAGTTCCTTCTTACTCTCTTGTGGTTTCATATGCAGCTTTTGTAATCAATTTTTGTTTTCTCTTAAATTTATAGGAATGGTTTTTCCCTTAAAGGATGTATTGTAACTTTTTGTTCATTCATCCAGTTTTCTCCGCAAGATTCTAGATTAGTCATGGTCACTAGTGCTGATTCACAAGTCAGAGTTCTTCGGGGGGTCAATGTGGTCGGAAAGTATCGTGGTATGTTAACTCTTGTCCTTGGAACAAATAATATTCTGTCGAATTAAGTTGAGAGGTTCGGTTTTTTCATCCCGCTTGCTAAATTGCATCTCTCGATATTTCTGCAGGGCCACGCAATTCGGGAAACCAAATATCTGCATGTTTCACATCAGATGGAAAGCGTATAGTCTCGTCGTGTGAAGACTCCAATGTATATGTATGGAACTGTGTTAAACAGGAAGAAACTGTTCTCTCTCAAACGAAAAAAGTTAGGTCTTGTGAGCGGTTTTTTTCCAATGCATCTGTTGCAATACCATGGTCTGGTTTTAAAGGTGGAAACTCAGACAGAGGAAGTCCATTTCACATTGTGGATAAGTGTGTTTACGAAACTCCATTGATTTCTTCACTAGAAAGTTTTTCGTTAAGTCAAGAATTCTTCTTGGAGTCTTTTCCCAAGGCATCTGCAACTTGGCCCGAGGAAAAGCTTCCAATGTCAAACCAGGCCATAGAATCTGCAATGCACAAGTCTCAACTGAAGTTTCTCAAAGCTTCTTGCAAGAACAGATTTAGTTCTCATGCATGGGGTATGGTAATTGTTACTGCAAGTTGGGACGGTCGTATCAAGGCATTTCACAATTATGGTTTACCAATTCATCATTGACATTTTTTCGGGTTTGGCATGGCTTTAAGATATTCCTTTACTCTTCATCGGGTACATCACCATCGATCGGTGGCTTTCTTTCGCTAGCTAGTGCTTCAAACATCATGTACAAAGGATTGAAAATTGATTTTTGGGCAGCATCAATAGCCAAAGAAAGATTTCTTTAGTACCCCATTATAGTAGGCAGCAGGCATGTGCAGTGTGTAGAAAAATCTTGAGAATTTCGGGTTATGTCTTTTTTTTCCTTCTCCAATGGGGTCCCTTCTCAGATTTCTCTATTGCCAAAGGTCAAATTAAGTCATGGCAAGTGTCAAAAATGGCATGGTTTGTTAATCCATCTCTGTATCAGCAAGTGGCTGAGGTTAGTTCTTCTGGATAATCAACCAACTTTATGATGAAAACTTTTTATTTGCCAGTTGAATGAATGAATGATGGATTTTCATTTCGATTATCACCGCGCTCGGAGCCCACAAAGAATTAGACTTAAAGTGTTTTGCTTGGGCAGTAGTATTGATGCAGGGCAGCAGTAGGGCCTTGTAGAAAACTCTTTCTTTTGTTCTCTTAAAGATGAGATGGAATCCAAGCTGGTGGTAGGAGTTTCTTTGAGAAGAAATGGTGGGGAACTTTGGCCATTACCTAATGTTGGCTGGTCTGAATGATTAATATGTTTGTCTGCCATTTCTGACCACTCTTCATGGTGGGACCTGAGCTACACAACATCAAGTTTTGGCTCTGAAGCTATGTAAGGATGTCATATCCATCTCTCTCTCACTCTCTCTCATGGCTTCTTTAAAAACTCATTTGGCCATTTTTCACTGAGAAAACTTCTAGTTTTCAGAGCAATTAACTGCTACTGCTGCATATATCCATCCATGGCTGACCTTTGCTCTTTTACCTTTAGATCATTATTGCCTAACATATGTATCTACTCAGTTATAGGTTTAGTCTAACATCAACCACTTCTTATGGTTTTTTGTTTTTTTTTTTAATAAATAGATAGAAAAAGCATATATTATATGATGGAGATTTGTAATTGTAATTTCTGGGGAGTAAAATAAAATATCTCATTTAGCTTTTACTGATGTTTAAGTTGTAGATTTTTATATATACATCAATGTCTTCAATCATATTAATCACATATATATAGATATGTGAAATCTTTGAAATGACAAATTGTCCTAAACCAAACTTTGTTCTTTACACCCAATGTAGGTCATATGTTAATGCCATTTGTTGGGTATCTGGTGTACTAATAAGCATGCCATATACTAACATGTACTAAATTATTACCCTCAATTTGTACTGTATATATTTGTATCTATATATATAAATATTTATACTCGTTTGGGTGCATCGATACATCTTATTTGTTCTTTTTAACGAAATTTAAATAGTTTTAATCTTAATCTTTTATATGACAATGTACAACATAGTTATATAAATATTTTATAAATTTTTGAAAAATTTACAAATATTTAACGTTACAAAAAGTATAGTTCAAACAGACTATTGTATGGTATTGTAAATTATTATGAATTTTACAAAATTTGGTAGGATGTTTTAAACAACGAAAATGTATAATATCATATAAAAAAAAATTAAATTTATATACATACATTTAGTGCATCTTAAATTTTTGAACACAAGTTTACCAAAATTTAAAAAAAATAGGCACAATTTATATTAATACCCTTCTCCCTTCTCTTCTTTTTAACTTTATCATCCATATTCTATCATTCTCATCCATACTAATGGTGGTCTAATAGGATCCGATGGTGGCCCAATGCTAGCCATTTTTTTTTTATGTTTTTATACATAAAAAAATGGTAGTATCAGGCCACTATCGGACCGTATTCTACATTTATATATATTAAGCCCCATTCATTAAGCTCGCCAAGAAAGTATTGGGCCACCATCGGACCACCATTAGACTACCATCGGACTACCATTGGACTACCATCGGGCCACCATCGAACTACTATCGAACCTTCGTCTACAACCTTTACTCATTTTAACAACAGGAAGGCATTAGGTCACCATCGAACTACCATCGAAACGTATTATCAGGCTACCATCAGACTATCATCGGACCTTCGTTTTCAACATTTACTCATTTTAACAACAGAAAGGCATCGAACCACCATCAGGCCTGGCAAAAAAACTAATTTTTTGCCCAAAACTCTAATCTAGTCGATTTAACCTAAATCTAATATCTACTCGCAAATAACAAATATTAATCATACAACTTATTTGTTTGATAATATTATCGATGGAGAAGCCGTGGTTGATGGAGAAGTCGTTAGGTCTGCGGTGGTCATTGGGTCTGTGGTCGCAGTGGTCGTGGAGAGAAGAGACCGATGTTATGGGCGGTGGGTTGTGGGTTGAGTCCTTGGAGTGAATTCAGAGTGCGAGAGAGAGAAGGGATGAAGAGAAAGGGTTAGATGTTTGAAATGTGAGGGGTAGAATTGAATTTTATGAAATGTTAGCCTATTCTACTAATATGGGTTAACTTAAGTTTCGGAAAATAATTTTAATCCAATAAATATATAAAAAGTCAAATTTTTCTAAAAAAAATAAAATTATAACTATTTAAATAAAAAAAAGGAGGAGATGAGTGATGAAATGAAATGTGAAAATATGTAATAAGTACCTTTTCAAAATTTGGAATCAAGTTAAGGAATAGTAGGAACAAAATATATAGGACAAAATATCCATAAAATCTACAAGAATTAAGACTAAACTCCAAAACAAAGAGTTTCTCCATAGGACTGATAGGATTGACATGAATACCAGTCTCATCTCATTTCTACATTTTAGTCTTAGTATTGGGTAATACTGTCTTCAACCAAAACAAAAAAAATAAATAAATAAAATAAAATATCTTCTACTGTCTTATCTTTCTTCTTTTGAAATAAATATATTTTTATATAAAATAGAAGGAAGGTGATGATGTTGAAATACTACTAAAATGAGCAGTGTTTTTACAAGACAAAAGTGATGAAATTAAGTAATAAAAAAGAAAAGAGAATATACAATAAATAAACAATGAAAATTTAGAGAAGAGAAAACAAAATCAATGAAAGTAAAAACATGAAAATTTATGATGGAATCTAATTACATTTATGCATAATAATCATTAAACAAAAGGGCAGGTAGTGAGGTAGGTCATATTAAATAATGGGCATTTTTTTTTATTTAATTTTGATAATTATTATTATTATTTTTTTACACTTAGTACGAATTGTTACACCATTAGGAGACAAGAAGACAAATTAGAAGACTAATTAGGTATCTATAAACATGAAATGTCTCTCCACTTAGCTGTTAAAAAACTCTTCTTGTAATAAAAATATATAATTGTATGTTGATTGAGTGAGTCAAAAGTATCAAGCTTTAAAAAAATGGTTGATTTGAGAAAATAAGGTTTGTTAATGAGATCCAAACACTCATTTTCCGACCAAACCAACATTTGCCACTCCTCTTTACTTTCCCTCTATCTCATCATTAATTTCATTATTTAATCATTTCTTTTGCTTTAGTATTTCTATATGTATAAGATAAGGTTTTTTATTTTTTTTAAGAGGATTTTTTTTCTTAACCAATATAAATACATGTTTATAATATATCTTGGCAAAAATTATAGTGAAGTGTATTTGTGTATTATAAGTTTATATATTTTGTTATTTGAATATCTTTTGCAATATTTTTTTTATTATTTTTATAAGTTTATTTTGTGAAAAGAATATTTATTTTTATGATTCCCATTACTATATATCTATTTAGTATTTCTATTTAATTTCATATTTAAAAGATCGGATAATACAATTTTGGACTCCAAATACAAGGTTTAAATTCTATATTTCATATTTTATTAAATATATGGTATATGTTAATTTTTTTTCTCTTTATTTTTGTAGGTGTTTTATTGGTGGATCAAAAATTACAACTCTCAGTTTTGAGGGTTTTTTTTTTTTAAAAAAAAAAAAAATATTAAGCTTTTATTGTCTAGTTCTTCTGAGGTATGCATGTCCTTAAAATAGACAATAAACTTTTATAGATGAAAGAAAATCCTCCAGTAATTACGCAATTTTGTTACTTTTATTATTTTAACATTTATCGGTTACCTTTAAAAAAAAAATTATGTTTCATAAATAATACTTTATTAGTCTTTCAATATATATATATTGGACCTCTTTTTTAGTAACAAATAATAATAATAATAATAATAATTTTAACTCTATAAATATTGATGTTGGTCGAAAATTCACGTATTTTTCAAATCAAAATAGATGGTACAAACTTGAATTTTGAACAAATAAAAAATCCAAAATAGAATTATCTTTTAAAAATAATCTAAATAATTTAAATTTTAATTTATTTTATTCTTATGAACTCTTTTTTTTTCACAAAACATAACGAGGAAGAATAAAAAAAATCTTAAGAAGGCATAAAAATAATTAAAATTATAATAATTAATTATTGTTTAAAAATTCTCAAATCATATATTCATCTAACAAAAAATGCATATGACTCCATTTTAAATTATTAGAGAATATTGTCTCACATGGATTAAATGTATAAAAGTATTGAGCCATATATAAGAACATGGGTACTCTACTCATCACCAATTGTTTTGAGATTGAACCTCATAATTCTTAACATGGTATCAGAGCTATCTCTCTAGCGGGCTTTTGGTCCACACATATCTAAATGGTTAGCCAGCTGCACGAGATCCAGATAGTGCAAAGACGCGAGATCTGAACAAAAATAAGCGTGCAAATGGCATGACTTGTGATAAGGTGCTGATTCAAGTTTAGTAAGTAAAAATAGCCACCATCTTGAGGGGATATTGGAGAACATTGTCTCACATGGATTAAATGTAAAAGTACTGAGTCATATATAAGAACATGGGCTACTCCACTTATCATTAATTAGTTTTGAGATGGAACCCCATGTTTCTTAACACAAATAATAATAATTACTTAAAATTTTGAGTTTGTAAGTAGTAAAAACTCAAATAATTTTTTAGTAATAAGTAACCAATGTTAGTAAAATTTTAATTTTCGTCTAGTTTCATCAGTATCTTAGTGTCTTTGTAGATAGACTTACTTTTTGAATTTGTTGAAAAAAGATTTAAGTAACTGATACTACATGTCTTTTTGTCCAGGCTAATAATTTAGAATCTAAACTTTACACTTGTTTTTCTTAAAACACTAATAGAGTCGATGATGTTAAAACTGAATGAAAATTATAATTTTATTATATTGGATATTTATGCCTCTAAACAAATTTATTAAGCAAAAATGTTCCTAATAATAATAATTGATGTAATTTTTTTTTTTTTTTTTGATGAAATAGGTGTTTGCTATTTTAGTAACTTATTAAAGAACTAAACTTTGATGAAAAAGGCCCAACCAATATCCCCTAAATTAATTGGGCCCTAATGTGAGCCCAATGGCCAAAAAGAATAGTAAAGAGGACCCAGAATATTTGGTGTTTCCCAAAATCCATAATAAAAACAAAGAGGCAAATTTTTTGTCTGATAAAATGAACTTGGCTATATTTATGAGTGAGAGTAGTGTCTCATGCATGCTTCATGTATCTAGCTTAAGTTTTATGAATGAATTGAACTTAGTTATACAAGACTTTGTTCTTTTAGCATACAATTAGTTAGTACTACTACTACTACTCTACCATTTCACACCACATCTTTTTTTTTTTGTACATACAAAATATTACAAGGGTGACATTATTACTTTTTTAAATTGTGGGTCTCCTTTTAACCAAATATGATTGGTTAAAAATATTGTTGTGTTTGAGGCCCTATCACACTCCAATTACTCAATTACTCCACTTGTGTGCTACCACTCTCTACCATTTTACACCACACATAGTGTTATATATTGACTTGGACATAATTTTTTTCTATCCTCACTTTGTTACCAAATTCTGAATTTTTATTTTAGTTTTTGAATTTTAGCTAAATGCAATTTTAGGTTCATGTTTAATATTCAAATGAATTTTTTTTGTTTTGCAAACTATCAAAATTAATTTTATTTTAAACTCACTATTTAAATAGAATTAATAGTGTTCTAATATGTTTAGTGTTCAAATCCTATGTGAAACTTTTTTAATACTTTTATTAAGATAATGATATATGAATTAAAATTGTAAATTTGAATAAAAACAAAGATAAGAACATTATTTTGAGAAAACTTCACCCAAACTTGTTAGGTTACCAATTTTTTAATAGATTTTTCTTTCTTTTTTTTTTAAAAAAAAAAAATATGATTTAACACTTAGTTTTGTAGAAACAAAAAAATCATTCCAAACCCAATCTACATAGTGGGCATCCATGGAAGCCCATTAAGATTCTTTTTTTTTACCCTCAATAACCAGTCCCTCTTCTCACACCAAAGAAATAGATTAATACTATTTACACAAATACAAAATTTAAATTTGATATTTACCATTTGTTTCTCCACTTGATAAACTCACACTTCATCACCCAAAAAAAATAAAGGGGATTTTTTTTCTCTTGATTTAATCATAAAATCCTTTTTTGGCTTCAACATATTTTTGAACATAATAAGTCAATAAAAAAATATGCTACCATTTAGTGACAATTTTTTAGTCACAATATAGATATTTTGTGATTAAATTTTTTGATATTATATATGGACTAACATAATTAAGTATTACTCACACAATATTAATATTAACATTTAAAGAAAATTATCGATAGTGCATAGTATTATCATCAATTAAATAGGATAGACATAACATTAAGGGGTAAGTTGAAAAATACCACTTTTATTAATTAATTGATCAAATTTACCTCTAATTTTATATTTGATTGAAACATACCTCTTTTTATATGTATTGTACTCAAAATACCCTAACATAAGAGAGTCACATGGAGAGTATCTTAAAGTGACAGTGGCAAAATTAATACATTGTTTTTAAAAAAAAAAGGTAAAAATGATAGACTTTAAAAAAGAGGGTAAAAATAAAAGAGGATAATATAAAAATAGTATAGAGTGTAATTTCCTCTAACATTAAGGGCTCATAACATAGGGATAAGTTGAAAAATACAATTTTTTTGTATTTATTAATCAAAAATACCTTCATATTATATTTTATTAAAATATACCCACTTTTTTAGTAGATTGCCCAATATACCCTCACTCTCTATTTAAGTCTAGCATATAATTTACATTAACCTAAGGGGTCTAATGGAAACATCATCTATAAAAGTGAGTATATCTTAAAGAATATAAAAATAAAGATAAAAATTAAAACAAGTAAAGTGGGTATACCATGTAATTTCTTCCCTAACATACTGTCAAACTATTGGGCCAAGACAACCAATTCTTACGGGCAATTAGGTCCAAAAGATTTATACCTTTTATGTTGAAGGTGTGAGATGTGTTACTGTATAAGTGTTCAGAGAGAAAGAGTAGTGTTCATAAATCCTTTTTGTACCCTTGTCATCTCTTTGATGTGTAGGTGGATGAATTGTGATACCCTACATAGAATGATATCATTTTGGGCTATTTTATGAGCTGTGAAAATCACATAAATTGTTATTTTTAGTAAATAAAAATATATTTTTATGTTTAAAGTTTTTTTATATATATTCCGTACAACCGTATGTAATTTTTTTATTATTTTTGTTAATTCTATTTTTGGCATATTTAATTGACAAAAATATTTTATTATTCATTGTATATTTTCGGCTGGTATGCTTTAATATGGTTTCCTATTTTGTGTATTCAAACTTGGAAGGAAAGTTTTCTAACTTTCCTATTTATGGAAAAAAGGTAAAAATGGTAAGTTTGGTTACCCATTTCGTTTTTATCTAACCAGGTGTGTAATCTGATCTTGTGTTGAGTTTCCCATTTTCTCAGATCAGATTTCTTGAAGAGAAAACCGGAGCTAAACTTTCCTTTTATAGAAAAGGAAAGTTGTAGTTACTGTCCACGATTTTGTAGGTACAGAAACGAAAATTCCTGGACTGATTGAAGAATTATTTTAGGGAAGTTTCTAGTGGGTTGAGGTCTTGTTCAGACCGAATGTAAGCTGTCAATAAGATGTATATTCATTATAAATACATCTTATAGCAGCTAGGTTTTGCATCTCTTTCACACACTTAGAATTGTATTCAAATCTTTAGGAAAGAGGTGTCTTTGTTATGTAGAGAAGAGTTGTTCTACTCTTACTCTGTTTATTTGTTGTTTGTATTGTCTTGAGTCTGTATTCAAGTTTACAACGAAGAAGAACATCAGTGCACCTTCGGGAGAAGGGTATTTACAAGCTTTCGGGAGATTGCTTTTGAAGTCTTGCATCGGGATGATACAAGCACACAACCTTCGGGAGATGGTTGTATAGGCTTTCGGGAGATAGCCTTTAAGCCCTGAATCGGGAGGATTCAAGCAACTCTTCAAGGTGATCGAAGGGAGTTCGAGCTCTTGGAGTTTTATCAAGATTCAGTTAGTAGGTGGAATACATCAAGCTTGCGGTATACAATAAGAGAGAGTCTATTTATGCATAAGTCAATTACTTTGTATTTTTGATACCGATCTAATGAATCTTATCTCTGGACGTGGCCCCGTGGACTAGTAACAATCTGAAAGGATTGTTGAAACCACGTACAAAAATCTTGTGTGTTTTTACTTTTATGCACTGTTTGTTTTTCTGGGTTTCTCTGGAGTTACAGAGTTGTATTCTGTAACTACGGAAAAACTGTTTTCAGTACCAGTTTCATTATTCTGCATTTAATTAATCACTTAATTAAATAATCAAACTGGGAATATTAAAATACGGAATTTCATTTGGTATCAGAGCAAGTCACTAAATTCTTAGTGAGATCTTGAGGTTATTCCGTTTAACTTGTTTTGTGTGAGATGTCTTTGTTTGCAGAAGGAAGCTCTATCTCTCGACTTCCTCTGTTAAATGAGTCGAATTATCCTTATTGGAAGGTCAGGATGAGAGCATTCATCAAATCACAAGATGAGAAGGCGTGGAGAGCTATTCTTACAGGCTGGTCTCAACCTACTAAAAATGATGAAAAAGGTAATACTCAGGTAAAATCTGAACTCAGTTGAACCACTGAAGATGAAAAATTATCTGGTTATAATAATAAGGCTTTACATGCTATTTTTAATGGTGTTGGTGAAGGCTTTATTAAATTAATATCATCTTGTGAATCTGCAAAGGAAGCATGGGAAATCCTTCAAATTCAGTTTGAATGTACTGCTGATGTAAAGAGATCACGATTTACCATGTTGCAAACTAGATTTGATGAATTGAGAATGTCAGAAACTGAAACTTTAAATGAATTTTATGAAAGATTTTCTGATATTTCTAATGAGTTTTTGGCCTTGGGAGAAAAATTAGATGAATCTGTCTTGGTTCGAAAAATTGTTCGAGTTCTTCCTGAAAGGTTTGACACAAAATTGCTTGCAATGGAAGAGGCAAAAGACTTTGGCAAAATAAAAGTTGAGGAACTCATGGGGTCTTTAAGAACTTTTGAGTTGAATCAACAGATCAAGAAAAAGAGTAAGCAAAGTCTCTCGAATGAGAAAAGTAAAGGTATTGCCTTTAATGCTTCTGAAAATATTATTTCTGATGATGAAAATGATGATGAAATGGTTCTGTCGGCAAAGAATTTCCAAAAATTCATGAAATTTGATGGAAAGAAAAAGAACTTTTCAAAGAGCCCAAAAGGTAACATTTCTGGTAATATTTCCTCTAAACCTTTTTCATCTAACAATAAAAAAGGTATTAAATGCAGAGAATGTGAAGGTTTTGATCACACTCAATCCGAATGTGCTAATACCTTAAAGAAAAATAAAAAGGGATTAAATGTTACTTGGAGTGATGATTCTGAGAGTAGTGAGAATGAAAAAGAAAAGGTTGTCCTAACAAGTGTTTTGTCAAGAAATTTGCAGGAAAAAGAAAAGAGCATTTGCTTGAACAATATCCTGATCGATGACAACAAGGAAGAATCCAGATCCGAATCAGATGAGTCAGAAATTGATGAGAATTCTATGGCTGAATCCTGCAAGGTAATGTTTGGTAAGTGGTTGGAAACTTGTGCTGAAAATTGCTCCCTGGTTAAAGATAATAAAGTCTTGTATAACAACATTAATGAGTTAGAAGATAAACTTAAATGTTGTGAATCTAAACTGTCTTTAAAAGAGTCAAATATTATTTCTTTAACCAAGGAAATTGATAACATTAAAAAGAATGTTAAAATGCTAAGTCCAGGTTCCACCATCTTTGAAAAATTTCAAAAATCTGGCCAAACTAATCATGTGGGGCTGGTTTATGTTCCAAATCAACCTGATTCTAATACTACTTTTGTTAAAACTAATAGTTTTGTTTCTGGAGGAACTGTTTCTACCTCGCAGGTTTCTGTTTCTACAGCAAAGCGCTCTGCTGTTACAAAAAAGAAGCAGTACGGTAAGTTTGACAATTTCAAAGGGATTGGAAGACGTTTCATTCCTATTTGCCATTTTTGTGGAATAAAAGGTCACATTCGACCTAATTGCATAACCATGCAAAACATGTTTAAATCTAATTATCTTGGAAATAAATATGTTTTACAAAAACAAAAATGGGTTGTCAAAAACAAATGCTTGGTAGGTTCTACTTGTTTTAAAACTGCTGCTTCTAACATGTGGTATTTTGATAGTGGTTGTTCTAGACACATGACAAGTGAAAAAGAATTTCTTGTGAACATAAGACCAATGCACTGTGGAGAAGTTACTTTTGGTAACAGTCTTATTGGAAAAGTCATAGGAATTGGAACTCTCAAGTTTGAAGGGCTTCCTAACCTAAAAAATGTCATGTTGGTTGAAGGACTAAAAGCTAATCTACTTAGCATTAGTCAGATTTGTGATCAGGGTTATACTATGAGCTATGATAGCAATCATTGCTATGTATATAATATTCTTGATGAAATCGTGTTACAAGGGCTGAGATCTAGTGATAATTGTTATATTCTCACCACGTATGCTACTTGTCATTCTGTCATTGAAAATGTTACTGATCTATGGCATGAAAAACTTGGTCATATCCATTTTAAAAATTTAAAAAAATTGTTTGTTTCAGGGATTGTTCGAGGATTACCTAAATTAGGTAAAGAGTCATTGGGAAAATGTGGACCATGCCAGTTAGGTAAGCAACTGAAAATTTCTAGAGTTCTCGAATTCTTGCACATGGACTTAATGGGTCCAATCCAGGTAGAAAGCTTGAATGGTAAGAGGTATATTTTTGTTTGTGTTGATTATTTCTCTCGATTTCATGGGTGGATTTTTTGAGAGAGAAATCTGATACTTTTGAAGCTTTCCAATCTTTGTGTTTGAAATTACGAGTTGAAAAAGATTGTAACATTGGTAAAATTGTTAGGATTAGGAGTGTAGTGGGACGGTGATGTGTGTGTGTGTGTGTGTATTGAGTGTTGGGGGCTCACATGCGAGCCGTGTGTGTAGTGGGATGGCGATGTGTGTGTGTGTGTGTGTATTGAGTGTTGGGGGCTTGCATGTGAGGCGTTGGGTGTGTTGTGTAAGTGTGTTCCGGAGATTGTAAATATAAGGTGAGAGGTGAATGCACATTGACAAGGGTGACGTTAGAGGAGGAATAAAGGGACAAGGCATGCAAGGAGAAAGCGTACAACCACGCCTTCTGAGAACTCTAGAAGCAAGGAGGTACGAGTAGCGACGATAATAGATCTGCAAGGTGTAAGGACCCGACCAAGGGTACGCTACAACCACTCTCCTACAACCTATAATCGGGGACCACACGCTGCAACTACTCTCTTGCAACCTGCAATCGGGGTCCACTCTCCTGCAACTGGGACCACATGCCTGTAACCGGGAACCATCTGACACCAGACAAAGGTACGAGGACCAAAGCCACCTCCAGCACATGCGACCTGTAGCGCAAAAGCGATCTTTTCCCCTTAGGACCACTTTGTATTCCGAGCCATTAGAGCCTATAAATATCCCATTCTTAAATATGAGAAGGGATTGGAAAATTATTTGGTGTAACTCAGGCCTTGAATGCAATAGAGAAAAATAAGTTTTAGACATCTTTTCATCTTCATCTTCATCTTCATCTCCATCTTAATCATCATCTAATTCCTAAGTTACTTTATATTTTCCGACCACTAAATTAGTTGACGAGTTCTCACCGTCAACAATACATATAAAAAGAACTATTTGAACATATATAAATAAAATATAATTAAATATTTCAACTCTAATTTGGTATAAATTAATCAAAATTTTCAAAAATTTGTAAAATAATTATAATAATAATAAAAATGTACCTCAAAGTGTAAGAAAATAAAGAGGCTCCTGCAAATAAAAACTAAAATAATGGTCGTAGTTGAATTTTTCATGAAATTATAATAAAAGTTAAATACAATTTTAAATTTTATATTTTTTAAAATTTATCGATTGAAACTTTTATTTTGTTAAATAATAATATGAACCTTATATTTTTTAAAAATAGTACAAAATTTAACAATAACTTGAACTGAATGTGTTATAATTAAATTGATTACATTTTCATTAAAAATTAACTTTTGTTTGATCTATTTAAATAAGATGATAAAAATTAAGCTCGTAATATTATTTTATATCATTTTAAAAATATAATCTATTTATTATTTAACAAAAACAAAAAAAAAAATTATTAATTTCTACAAAACATAAAGTAATATTTATCTATAATAAAATAAAACAAAATTATTAAAAGAAAACAAAAAAGCGAATATATTGCCGTTCTTGAGCAATGAATAAAGTTGACATAATCTTTTGGACCATACTATACTAGATCGGCTGCCCACTAATATTATTTTTATTATATAAAAAAGTAATACTAATTTCCATAGGAAATTCGAATTACCATAAACTCATTCAACTTTATTTTATCTTTATTATTCAATGAACATGAAAAAAAAAAAAAATATATATATATATATAACAATAATGACGATCATGAACTTCCTATGCAAAAAATGATGATCATGAATCATGAGTATAACCTTTTAATTTTCTTTTTATTTTAAAACATTTTCATAAAAGAAATCAAAATCTTTATGTTAATTGGTGTGTTACGATTTAAACGCACTGTGTTTTAATAACAAAAAGCACAATTAATGTCGTAATTTTATTATTAATGATTATTTTTTCGAAAATGATGCGATATAGTGAAACAAAACAAACCCATAATAAGGGTCTTAGCTGTAAACGGTATTTATGTTCGGCCAATAATAAGACCCTTCAATATGGTAATTATTTATTTTTTATTATTGAATGTATTAAATTTGGATTATTTTCCTAAAATGTTAAATTGTTAGAAAAAAAAAAAGCATAATAATAATAATAATAATAATAATAATAATAATAATAATAATAATAATAATAATAATAATATATCTCATGTGCCTAATGATAGCAAAGTCAAATGAACAGCTACCATAATCTTGCAGATCTGATTTATTAATTTTGTTAGTAATGTGTGACTGTGAGTATGTGATAAAAGAAATAATAAATATTAATATGAACAAACTATTTTTCTTTTTGAACAAATTAATAAAATATTTATACATTATCTAGTTTCACGTTCTTAAATTTTTAATAGTTGGAAGTTGTTGTTTTTTTTTTTTTTTGGCTAAACTCACTAATTTTTTTTGGATTTAGGCATGACTTGGTATGAGATCTGTGGTTTTGCTACTGCGATTAAGTTTTTGCTTCCACGAATAATTTTGTCTATGTAATATAATTTTGAGTGTCTTTTATTTAGAATATTGCAATCGATCTTGTCTTTGTGATATAATTTTTTTTTGAATAATTAGCTTTTTTAGTCCCTGTCCTTATGACACTATACTATGATGCCCCTTAATTTATAAGTGTAGTTAAAAATACCCCCTAAAATATATCAGTTGGAATAGTATAATCCTTCTATCTAATTCTGTTAAAATTGACTAAAGTTGACTGTTAAATTAATAATGTGGCATTATACATAGATAGTAGTTGAAAAATTATATACCATTAAGAAAATAAATTACAAGTCATAAAAATTACAATCACAGGAAAAAAAATGAAAAATAACATCCCAAAAAATAGAATATCATTACCTTAATTTTCCAAAAATCCCATGTTCTTTCTAGTGATATCCATCTCTTCAAATACTGTAGAATCCTAATTTTACACATTTTTCTAATTTGAACTGCTAAAAAACGATTGGAATTATTTTAATAAAATTATTTTTATTAAATTTTTTTTAAAAGGTTATGAAATCATTTTTTAATCATCTTTCATTGTCAGTTATTATGCCACCTCATAGTCAATTTTCCCTCTAAAAAGAGATGAAATTACTACTCTATCCTTTGTTATAATACCACATCATCAATACAAACAGTATTTTTAAACAAAATAAACAGAAGGACTAAATGTATGCATATAAAATTATACAAGGACTATTTGTAACAAGCTGAATAGATTAATGGGCATAATAGTATAGTGTCATAAGTACAGGGAGTAAAAAAGATAATTATTCTTTTTTTTTTTTAGTTTTTTTGTTGGTTTGTCTTATTTGCTATTCGATGGCTCATCATCAAATTATTATTGGTGGTTAAGAATAATAAATTTTCTAGTGAAAACTGTTAGTAGTACAATTAGCACATTATACAATAATTAATTGCTCAAGTTAAGAAGTTGAATAAACAACAATTTTTACCATTGTATTTTTTAAGTGGTTGAAGTAATGAATAAAAATACTGTAATTTTTTTTATTTAATTTATTTTGTCGAAAACAATCAATTAGTTGGCTTGTTATTTTAATTTTAATTTTCCTCACAAAACATATCTTGATTTAACTAATTACTATTACTTTACCGCGTCAAAAAAAACTAATTACTATTAATAAAATTTCATTATTTTTTTTTAAAAAATTAATTATTTTTCAAAATAATAATAATAATAATAATAATAATAATAATAATAATACATGCACAATATTCAATATCTTTAGCTTTTTTTTTCTTTGAATACAATCCATTACTTTTTACACTCATTTTCCTTTTTTACTTAACACCTTTTTCATTTACCAATACAAAATAAACAAATATATATTATTACATTACCCTACACTACACAAAGATTAACTTTAAAACCCCCTTTTTTTTTTCTTTTACTGTATATATATTTTAAAGTTACAAAATCTCAAAATACTCATTCTAATCAAATTCTAACTTTATCTTCATTATAAATGATCCAATTCTAACTTTACCTTCAATATACATAATGTACTAATTGGCTTCAACAATAATTTTACTATACATCTAAAGAAAAAGCATAATTCCAAAGAGCAGAAATATGGCACAATATTCATAATATTCCCTCTTAAAATTGTAATTATTTTTTGTTCACCAATCATGCACATAAAAGATATGACTCTAATACCATGTTGAGAATCATAAGATTACATTTTAAAACCAATTAGTAATGAATAGAATAAGACTCAATACTTTACTATTTATTTCATGTGAAACTAAAGACGGAGCCACTTTTGGCTCTAAAGGAGGCCATGGTACCTCGTAAAATTTTGGAGAATTTTATTTTAAAAAAAGAGTTTATGTATTTGATCTCCCTTAATTATTTTTTTTATCTTTTGACTCTCTTTATTCTTAACTCGCCTTATTTTTAACTTCTGCTTTTGTTCTGTGTGGGACAATGTCGACAATAAGTATTGTTATTAAATAGTATAATGGTGTCAAAAGTCACTTTTGGTTAGATAACCCTATACTTAATTATACTAATAATAATAATAGTGAAAAGTTTTAGAAATTCTTAATTCCAAATTATATTTTGGTAATTATAATTCTATTAATATTTTTATTGAAAAAAATATAAAACAAAAAATAAATTAGCTTTATTTTTAAACTAGAAATGTAAATGGTGATGGTCTAAGTAATATATTGAGCATATTAGCAAACATTACCAACAACACGGGTTTTTCATTAGTTAACCGATTAATTATTAAATTAAAATATGATTTATATCGTTTTTTCATTATTTTTTAAAATAATACAATGCTGAAAATATAAATTTACCACAATTATCCTTCATTAAATGCCAACATTCTTTATATGAAATCTCTTTTTATTAAAAAAATCAACAATTTGATTTTCAGGTTTCAAATTTCGATTAATGGCGGTCCAAGAAAATATACAAATCCAAAATCAAAGAAATTAACGATAATAGTAGAAATGAAAATTCTCAGAAAAAGCACACCATAATCAAGAAAAATGTAAGCAAACCAATACCTAAAACGAAAACAATTGGCGTTAATTTTTTTTTTCTGGTTTTTTTTCAATCTTTGATCATTATTACAAGCATTATATATATGATAATCAGAAAACCGAGAAGGAAAAAACCTCAATCGATGATCAGATCATCAGACAGGGAGGTTAACGACGTCGTTTTGAGGTCGGTGATCACTGAGATTAACAGATCTGGAAGCGGAGAGCATGAGTGGACGATCGTGGCTCTCTTCGCTGCCGTCGATCCCATCGTGATCGTCGGTGGTGGAAAGGTTGATGCAAGAACAACGCTCCAATGAGGCAAAGAAGGCGGATGCCACGTAGGCACCGACTATGGTAGCCATTCCGTTAAGCTTCTCGCATGTGCTCTGGCTCTGATTCTCCATTGATTGAAGAAGAAGAAGAAGAAGAGAGAGAGAGGTGTTAAGGTTAAGCTGAGGCGTTTAAGTGTGGAATTGGGTTTGGGTTTGGGTTGGGTTAGTTAGCTTGGCTAGCTTATCTCTATGCTTTATATATAAATATTAAATACCTCTTCTTTATTATTATTATTATTATTATTATTATTAAATTAAATTTTAATTGGCCTTAATTACCGTCTTGCCACCAAAAACTATTGTGAGATTATTGAATAAACTAATCACTCACAACACCACCACCGCCTCACGCGAGAATTTTTTATGATGATATTGTAAACGACATGTCGTTTATAATATTTGTACTCTAAAATTTTATAAATGTATATTTTAATAATTTTCATTTTATTTAAATATATTATATTTAATTAGAGTAGTTTTTTTTTTTTAAATTTTTTTATTTATATTCTTAAAAAATGTATTTATCAAATAAAATAAAATATTTTTCATATGATAAAAAAATTAAAATAAAAATTTTTATTAGGAAAAATTAGAAAAATAAAATAAATATTGAAAGTAGTGCCCTTTTCAAAAAAAAAAAAAGAAATTAATATAAAATAATGTGAGAAAAAAAAAGTTAAATATTACTTATTCTTAATAACATTACTTATTCATAATAATAATTAGAAATAGATTAATGTTGTTTAAACAGTTAATTTTTTTTTTTGAATTATTTAATTTTATTAATATAATAATTGTCCATGTACTAAATTAAATCGTATTTTTAAACTTTAATATGTACTAATTTATATTTTCAAATTTAACACATACTAAATTATAAGCTCTCAACTTTCATCGAAGTAAGACATTTGTTAATAAAATTAGAGAAAAATTATTAAATTTAATATTCTCAATAATTAAGAAAATTTGTAACCACTTAAAAATTTGAAACCAAATCTTAATTAGTGAAAAAAATTATATTCTATTTCTCTTTTCTTAATCGGAATAAGGATACAAAATCCAGCACATACAAAGACACCTAAATTAAGAAATCCGACGTGTCATGCCACGTAATATGCCACGTAATGTGAGCCAACGTCTCTCATTACCCGAGCAACAGCTAACGGATAAGAACAGAAACTCAGAAAAGGAAAAGCTGAGAGAAAAAGCAAAAGAAAATACCAAAAAGGAAAAGAATGGCAGCAACATGTTCAATTCCATTTCCCCAAAACGTTTTCAGAGACCGTTTCAACTCAGCCAAACGCCACTACTGTCTCACCCAACAACGTTTCTACTCACCATCTCGTGTTCTTTGCTCTGGCAAGTCTCTAAATTCATACATTTCTTTTTCATTACACCTTTATTGGGTCTCTCTTATATATGAATTTTATACTATAAAGTTTAGAACTTGGGTACTAATATGGATGGAAAATGAAAACTTTGTGTTTGTGAAGTTAGTAGAGATGGTCATCCGGAGGTGGTGAAGGAGAATTCGTCTCATGTAAACCAAATCAAGAATGTGGCTTGTGGGATTCTGGCTGTTTGGGCAGTCAGTACTGCCTCACCTGTTGTTGCAGCTAACCAGGTTTAAAACAATACATTTCACTGTATGGGTAATTAGTGAAAAATCAGTTTTTATAATCTCACATTGCTAAGTGATGATTTCTTTTCAGAGCAAATACACATTTGGTACCTAGTTTGTGTTTTGTTAAAATATCATGTGTTTTTATCTAAATACAAACTTGGTACTTTCTAATCAAATTTGATTAAAACCTTTTTATAAATATGACCAAATTGCACATGATTCATGTGGGTTTTGACTTAATTTAAGTCAGCTTACTTGTATTAATAAAATTTATTTATTAAATTTAGATTTTAGGGTACTAAACATGTATTCAAAATACCAAGCATTATTAAAAATAAATTAGTAGCACTTGTTGTGTCGTTGTATGGATGCCTTTGCTGACATTTTTTCTTGCTTGGGTCAAAGGATTTGAATCCCACCGTAGCCCCTTTTTGAAGGGATTATGCTTGACTTTTTGAAAGGCTAGTTTGTTTTAGCGGTGTCATGGGATGGAAACCATGAGATTATCGTTTATAACATGGCGACTAATTAGAATTTTTGCTCCTTGAACTTTGACATGTACCAAATTATGCCCTTGAAAGGTAGTTAAAAATGTCCCATGAATTATTGAGATTGTTAGATTTAAGGACTTTTGTTTAATTTTAGTAAAAAAAATCTAACATGAATGAAAATTCAGGGGGTATGATTTAGTACATGTCAAAATTCGAGGGGCATGATTTGGTAGATATTAAAGTCTGTGAGCATGATTTAGTACATAAACAATCACTGAAATAATAAAATTAAATGAAATTAGACAAAAGTCTTTAAATACAACAATCTCAATAGTTTAGGGGACATTTTTAACGACCTTAAAAGTTTAGGGGTATGATTTGGTACATGTCAAAATTCAGACAAAAGTTTTAATTAGCCTAAAATGACCTATGTTAATCTAGTCCGTGTGGAGAATTGTAGATAGTGGGGTTATCAAGAGTGTGTGGAATGAGCTCATCTTGTAAAAAGTTATCAAATCAGTGTTATTTTGCATATTGATTAAGAAAACCATTTTGTCAAGTAAGTATTGAAACAAGCTAGATTGCAAAGCAACTATCATAATATTTTGCCAAACACCTTACCATGCAGTTATCCAATGATTAGTTATTAGAAGATTAATGTTATGATTGTGTTTTTGGCTGAATTTGTTATGTTGAATGGCAGAGACTACCACCATTGTCTACAGAGGCGAATCGATGTGAACGAGCATTTGTTGGAAACACAATCGGTCAGGCAAATGGTGTGTATGACAAGCCACTCGATCTTCGGTTTTGTGATTTTACTAATGACAAATCCAACTTGAAAGGGAAAACCCTTTCGGCTGCGCTCATGTCTGATGCCAAATTCGATGGCGCTGACATGTCTGAAGTGGTCATGTCTAAGGCTTATGCTGTTGGAGCTAGCTTCAAGGGTAACAACAACTATTCCTTGTGTGTTTTTCTTCATGATATTTTGATTCAACAACATAAACACATTTAAATTTTGTTAAATTAACAATGTGACAATTATTTATTAGTTTAAAGTAACATACAAAATAACTTCTAAGGTCGTTCCTACAACTCAAAAATTGCATTACACAACCCCGAATTTCACATTTTCATGTTGTTAGTTTAACAAATTTACCTCATGAAAGTCGTTTAAGGTGGCTCTGTAACTTAAAGAATTGGTGGTCTGTAATTAGTGTGCTATTCACATTTTTATCTTTTATACTAATTTTTTGATACAACCCCTTTAATTTCTGCATGTAAATTTGTTAAATTTGATATGTTGTCTTTGCTTAAATTGGTCTATTTTCTAACAAATCAAGTACTAATACTTGTACTCTTAGGCCAAAGCATTTTCAGAGATTTTCTAGTTGAAACTTGAAATTTACACATCAAATGTTTTGAATTTATATGCTATAGGGATTGGAATTCAATAAGAATATTAAATTGCTTTCATCTATTCATATGTTTAGATGTTAATATTGTAATTATATATGTTGCAATATCCAATAAAATTTGAAGAAATAGATCCCACAAAACTATACAAACATGTCTCACTTTTTGAGTACTACATTTCATTTTTATGTGCCATAATGTGCAATATCGAATTGAAAAATGTAAAATCAACACATAAAAGAGTTTGGTGTTAGTGAGTTGAATGAAAATGTTGTTGCAGGTGTTGATTTTACGAATGCGGTGTTGGATCGGGTTAATTTCGGAAAAGCTGATCTTGAAGGAGCTTCATTCAAGAACACAGTACTATCAGGGTCAACATTTGATGATGCAAAATTGAAAGATGTAGTATTTGAGGACACCATTATAGGTTACATTGATCTTCAGAAGATTTGTAGAAATGAAAGCATCAGTGAAGAAGGAAGAGCTGAATTGGGATGCCGGTGACCATTCTTTCTTTCATTGTCCTAAAACAACAACACTATATATGTATCTAAGTAAGTATATCTTCTTTTCAAGTAATCAAAATAAAAAAGATAAAAGGCTGAGAGAGTGGTGTTCTTAATCATAGTTTTGATTATGTAAACCCAATTTGTGTTTTGGTTCACTTATATGTGTCCTTTTGTTTTGACAAAATATATAGAGGAATGAAATTTACAATTCGTCATTTATATATAATGTGTCTCTGAGTATTTTTATTAGACACAAGAGATTACATTAGAGTAGTTAAGAGTTATTTCCAGTATAAATATTTAAGCTTAACTTCTAGTTGTAAATAAATACTAAATTTAATTTTTGACGGTAATAATACTTAAGTTATAATTCTGAAACTTCTGTAGGTATATTGATGTTAAGTATTAAGAAAATGACTCGTGAATAATGACGGTCAAGTACTTATAAAGTTTCATAAATATAACTTAAGTATTATTATCGTTAAAAATTAAATTTAAGTATTTATTTGTAACTAAAAGTTAAATTTAAATATTTATACCGTAAATTGTTATTATTTATAATATATGTAATATTTTTTTCTCAAAACTTCATCAAAAAAGAATAAATTATGTGAGATTTAATACTAAATTGTATTAATAGTGGCATTATATTTTGACACTAGTATTAGCAATTTTCAATATCTTTAACTTTTAGGAAAAATAAAAATTCCAAAATTTATAATAAAATTTCTTAATTTTCTCAAAAAGTTGATAAAATTTAAAATATGCATTATGATATTAAACATATATATTTTTTTCTTTATGCAAAGACATTTTCATTAAGAAAAGAAAGAAAAATGGTTTTATTTTATGAATTCAAATATTTAACATTTTGGCTGGTCAAGCACATAGTGGTACCATCATAGTACCTCCCATAATAATCATAATCATTAATTATGCATACTGTGGTGATTTAAGTTGGTTTTTTTTATTAATGATACAAACCTCATTATATCAAATGGGTTGGACAATCGAGTGTAAACCAAGTAATTATGTAAAGTCAATTATAGTATTGCACGAGTTGATATTATTTAATGGGTAATGATGATTTTTGTTCCAAACTTTTACATCAGTTAAATTATGTTATTTAAATATTTTAATTCGTTAAATTTTTTTTTTGAACTATTAAGATTGTTAAATTTAAAAAGTTTTGTTCAATTTTACAAATAGAATCTTAATGTGGATGAAAGTTTAGGAGACGCGATTTAATACATGTCAAGGTTCAGAGATATGATTTGGTAGATATCAAAGTTTAAGGGTACAATTTAATACATAAACAATCGTCACGTTGATAAAATTGAAAAGAATTGGACAGAAATCTTTAAATTTAACAATTTTAATAATTTTTTTTTTTTGAGAAATTTCACTGTTATTAAAACTGGCAATCGTTTACAATAACAGAGAAAATAGGATTTGGGATTTCACCCATCCAACAGACATCTTCATCCAACTCGAGAGCATACTTAGCTAAACCATGTGCGACTTGGTTAGCATTTCTCTTAACATGAGAAATAGTTACTCCTGAGAAAAAGGATAAAAGACAGCTAATATCTACATCTCGCAACCTCTCAAGTTTTAACAATTTTAATAATTTGAAAATAATTTGTATGGTTTGCGGTAAAAATCCTAATTAGCGTTATTTATGATCATTTAATAAATAATAAAACATTTGACATCAAGCGCATCTGGTGTAGTGGTATCATAGTACCCTCCCACGGTACTGACCAGGGTTCGATTCCCTGGATGCGCATTTTAATATTTTGTGAATTTTTACTTTTGTTTAACAACAAGAAGAAGTTTTATAATATTGACTAGTATATATATAATTGGGTGATTTTACAATGCACTCCCTTAAAAGGGATGTACTGATGTACCATTAATTTGTTTCGGCATTCAGACAAAAATTTTAGTTTAATTTTTTTTCATATTCATATACGTTATAGCTATTTAAGATATCCTACAAAATTTTGAAAAATTCGAAATAATTTATAATATAGAATATAATGTTCAAACAGTCTATTTTACACGCGTATAAAATAAAATAGTCACGCGTGCAACACACTGTTTAAACATAATTTTCGGCGTGTTAAACTTTTCCAAATTTCTTAAAATTTTGCAGGATGTCTTAAATAACTATAACGTACATGACCATGAGAAAAAATTTAACTAAAAAATTATTTCGGATGCTAAAACACATAGGGGTGCATCAATATATCTATTTTAAAGGGTTGCATTCTAGAATTTTCTTATATAATTTCTAGAGAAATTTTTAAAATAATTTTGTTCCGAAAATAATAATAAATAATTAAAAATTAATTTTTAATAACTATAAATAAATTATAAAATAATAGACTAATAATCTCATCACAACTATAAATAAATTATAAAATAAATAAAAAATATTTTATTATTTTTACTGAATAGATATTTTTGCAAATAAAAAAAATTCAAAGAGAAAATAAATTTTTTTGCTGTTAAAGTATTTATTTTTTAATTTTGGTTTATTATATAAAATTTTATATTTTCTACTCATTTCTTTCCTATAATGAAAGAAACCACTTGCTCTTTTTTATATTATATGTGATGACTAGCGAGTTATTTTTTCTCCCATGTAAGACCCATATATTGATTTAGGGTTATTTGCGGCAAAACCTCCTATAGTGGACAGGTTTTTGCAACTAACCCCCTAATCTAAAATTTTGGTAGTAAAACTACCTAAACCACTAGTCCGTTAGCAGTTAGCCCTTTCCATCTATTTTTGGCTGTTAACTGCCATGGTGGAATGTCTACGTGGACCCAGTGTACACGTGGCACAATTTAATTGGTCGACATAAATAAATATTTAAAAAAAAAATTACAAAACTATTTACAAAAATAAAATAAAATAATAATTAAATATTACAAATTTTTTTTAAAATTAAAAATAAATAAAATAAAATAAGTTATTATTATTATTTTTTTTTTCTTTTCTTCTTGGATCTCTCTGGTTCATCCACCATCATCACCATAACTATCATTTGCATTATCATCCACAACAGACCACCATCATCACTACAACTGCCCATCTCCATTACCATCCATGATCGATCAACAGCCACAATCTATTCCTTTTATCCAAATCAACACCAAAATAAAATTAAAAAACAATTCTATTTTCATATCTAACCTAAAATACTCAAATCAACTAAATAAAACTCTAATCCCTCATTTACCTTTCTCTCCCCCAGCCACCCACACCGCTGCCTCCCATCACCGACGATCAAAACGAAGGCCACCACTATCCCGCCTCTTTCCGTCGAAGCTCAGCTTGAGAAGAAGGAGAGATTCAGCGAACCCGGCCCAGATCCGACTGACCCCGCCCAGATCTGACCGGACTCAACCCAGATCTTCCCATATCCAACAGCCACCTGCAAGAAGAAGAAGAACAAATACAGTTAGACGGGCTGGGCGAGAAGAAGAAGAAGAACAGAAAAAGAGATGAAGAAGATGAAGAAGAACAAAAATAGAAAATAATGAAGAAGATGAAGTGGTGGTTTTCGGAGGATGTTGGTGGTGGTGGATGCCGATTATATGAAGAAGATGAAGAAGAAGAAAAATAGAAAATGGTGGTGGTGGTGGTGGTGGTGGTTTCGAAATTGTTGGTCTTCGTGGGTTTGATTAAGGAGGAAGAAGGGGAAGAAGTGGTGGTGGTGGTCAGTTTCGGTAAAACCAAAATGGGGTTGATGGGTTTGACTAAGAAAGAAGAAGGGAAAGAAGAACCAGTGTTTTAGGAGAAGAAGAAGAAGAACGTGAGAGAGGGTGAAAGAAATGGGTTTGATTAAGGAGGGTTTTTTTTCTTAATTTTTATTTTTTAATTTTTTTTTTAATTTTTTAATTTTTTATAAATAGAAATTTTTTTATTTATTTTATTTTTTATTTTTAAAATAATTAATTTTTATTTTTTTAAATATTTATTTACGTGGACCAATAAAATTGTGCCACGTGTACACTGTGTACACGTGGACATTCCACCATGGCAGTTAACAGCCAAAAATGGATGGAAAGGGCTAACTGCTAACGGACTAGTGGTTTAGGTAGTTTTACCACCAAAATTTTAGATTAGGGGGTTAGTTGCAAAAACATGTCCACTTTAGGAGGTTTTGCCGCAAATAACCCATTGATTTAATAAAAGAGGATCACGTTTTTTTTTTTTTTTTTGAAAAAATACATTTTATAGATAAAAAAAAAAGTTAGACCTCTTAGTCATTACAAATGATAATAATTGGTATTGAAGAAAGATTTACCATACCGAAAATTAAGTTAGCATAAGCTCACCTATTCACATTATGAGCCAAGATATTACAAGTTCTGAAAACAAACAAAAAATTACAACTTAACAAAAAGGTAGAGAGTCGTTTACGATGACGCGTATAGGTGTCAATTCCCCAAAAGGTACCGGTGCCCGTCAGAGTCTTGATAACCGTCTCCGAATCACTCTTCACCAAAACAAATCGATGATGCTAGGAAACAGCAGTCTCCATGGCTAGCAAACAAGCCGCAACTTCTCCAATGAGGGGATGAGAGAAGTTGAGCAAGTTTGTAACCACCTACAAAATAGACTCCTTATCCTAGTAATGGCCATAGCACACATGGAGTCGCAACTAACTTTGACATCACAATTGATCTAGATCCAGTCATCAGGAGGTGGCGGCCAAACAGGAGACCCATCAACCTTCGAAGAGGTAAGTAAACAAGAACTATAATCTGCGTAACAAGAAGAGATAGAATCAATATAATGTATAATGCTACCCTGAACATTCTTGTGTACCTTATCATTGCGTCCTCTCCATATTGTATCCACCACGATCGAAGCATACAAGAATAATTTTTCAATGTCCAAATATAGTCATATCGCAAATTGAAAAATTACTATTCCAAAAGGTAAGCAAGGAACAACAAAGGCCAATAAATTAACATACAATATAGTATAGACGAAGATAAACACATTAATAAAGTCATAGTCACTGTTTAAATTAGGAGTAATTTTAGAATTTATGTTTTTTAATTTTTTTTAATAAATTATGTTTTTAAAAAGTTATTAATTCAACTTTTTATTTTGTTATATAATAAATTAATTAAATCCTGTATTTTTTAAAATAACATAAAATAATACTTGAGTTGTGCAAATGTTATTATTCATGATTTAGCTAAAATAGTACTAACATAAATTGAATTGATTCAGATCATGAAATTCCATTATATAGCACTAATATACCAGGGTGGTAGTATGATTGAATATGTTGAGAACTTATTATCTATTTTTCCATCTGGTGATAGAACTTCCATAATCAACTACATGGGTTGTCTGTTTCAACTAGTTTGGTCTGTGAGAAATAAGTTGTTGTTTAAAGGAAACAAAGTTTGTTTTCCCTTGCTCCATAAACAAGTTTCTGTAGTTTTGATGACAGATGCTTTGTGGAAGGATGGCTCGGCTGGTGTAGCTGTGGTCATGGTAGATCTGGTTTCTGGTTTGTGGGCTTTCAGGACAGGGAATACCACTGCTTTCTCAGCCCTGGAAGCGGAGACAAAAGCAGTTTTTTTGGCTCTCCAATGGATGTTTGTCGATGGTGACTTGTTGGTGACTTGTTGTTTGTCGATGGTTTGGCAAAATCTGCTAGAGTTTCTAATATGGATGCTAATGTAGTCCAAGGGGAGGGAATTCCGCCTGTGATTCCCATCTTTCTTTTTAATGAACTCGTCGTTCTTCCAAAAAAAAAAACTTTTGCAGAACGATTACAAAATAAAAACTTTAAAACAATAAGGCGAAGTTTGAAAATATTTTTTTAAAAAAATTTTTTAATCATAAAAATAAAAGTAAAATTTTTGCTCTTAAATTTTGTTTTTATAAATTAAAAATGTGCTCTATAACTACTTTTATTTTTCCATTTTAAAAATAAAAAACAAAAGTGTGTTTAGTAAATTTTATTTTTATTTTATTTATTAATTTTATTTAAATCGGGTCCGAGGCCAAGTCTGAGGTCGGGACCGGAGGCGGGTCCAAGTCTAGGGCCGAGTCCAGGTTCGTTTTCTAAGGTTTAAGTTGGGGTTAGAGTCAAAAATATTAATTAAAAAACTGTTTAAAAAAATTAACAGTGATTTTTTTTTTTTAAAAAAAATTAGATTATTAATTAAAAACTTAAAAAATAAAAACAATATTTTTATTTTTTTAACTTTGAAAATAAAGAACTAATTAATTAAAAAAATGATACCAAAAGCACTCTAAATTTTTTATTAAATAATAAAATATCACTCAAAACTAAACCATATAACTTGCGAAATAAAATTTTTTCTTAATTAAAAATATCGTGATAACTTGAATGTTATATTTTATGGGATAAATGACGACAAAACCCTCAATACTTTTACTTTCGTTGTACTTAACTCCCAAAATTTAAATTTTGGTGGTAAAACCCCCAAAACTAGGAAATCGTTAGCAATTTACAATTTCCATCCATTTCAAGTGTTAAGTGCCATGTTGGACTGTCCATGTGTACATCTACGTAGACAAGATGTACACATGGCACGATTTTATTGGTCCACGTAAAAAATTATTTAACAAATTAAAAAATTAAAAAATATATATTTTTCAAAAAAAATTATTTAAAAAATAAAAAAATTAATTTTAAAAAAATTATTCAAAATTAAAAAATTGTAAATAAAAAAAGTATTTTTTATTTTTTATCATTCCAGTTTTTTTTTTTTCATTTGAACAAAAATAAAAATAAAAATTTGAATTTTTTTTTCTTTTTCTTTCTTTTCCTCAACCTTCTTCTTCAGCCATCGCCACCATTACTCAGTACCCACCACCACCCTCCACAACCCACCATCTCCCATCACCTAATTCACCCACCATCAGCGCAACAACGAACCCACGAACCCATCCATCCCCGTTGAACCAAGAATATTGTCCCCATCATCAAACAACAAACCCATGAACCAAGACCATCCTCGTCGAACCACAAACCCACAAACCTGTTCCCATCCCCTTCGAGCCACGAACCCCATCGTCGTCCTCGTCCACCCTGTACAAAAAAATACAGAGAGAGAGCGATAAACAGAGAGAAAGAGAGAGAGGCAAAACAAAAGAGATGAGTTTCGGCAGGATCTGAGTTTTGGGGGCGTAAATCTCGATTTCGTGGTCTAAATGCATGCCAGAGTGCATCTCCACCACCACCGACGACTTCTCCGTGAGTGCATCTCCACCAGTAAACAAGAGAGAGGGGCGAATATAGAGGTTTTGGGGGACGAAGATTTTAATTTTGTGGTTCGCTTCAACAATGGGTCGCCGGAGTTTGGGATTTGTTCTGGGCATATCCCATCGAGAGAGAGAGAGAGAGAGAGAGAGAGAGAGAGAGAGAGAGAGAGAGAGAGAGAGAGAGAGAGAGAGAGAGAGAGAGAGAGAGAGAGAGAGAGAGAGAGAGAGAATAAGGTGAAGAGATTGGGTAAAATGGTTTGGGAATTAGGGTAAAATGGTGGTGATGGCTGAAGAAGAAGATTAAGGAAAAGAAAGAAAAAGAAGAAAAAAAAAGGATTTTTTTTTTCTTCAGATTTTTATTTTAATAAAAAATACTTTTTTTTATTTACAATTTTTTTATAATTTTAAATATTTTTTAATTTTTTAAATAGTTTTTTTTGAAAATAGATTTTTTATTTTAATTTTTTTTTTAATTTTTTAATTTGTTAAATATTTTTTTATGTGAACCAATAAAATTGTGCCATGTGTACATCTTGTCCACGTAGATGTACACATGGACAGTCTAACATGACACTTAACACTTTAAATGGATGAAAATTGTAAATTACTAACGATTTTTTAGTTTCACGAGTTTTACCACTAAAATTTAAGTTTTAAAAATTAAGTACAACGAAAGTGAAAGTATTGGAAAATTTTGACGCCATTTATTTTATTTTATATCATTATTATTGATGGTCCTTTTTAAATATTTAAAAACATTTTATGTATTTTGAAAAGGGTATCCATATTCCACATTGTTTTAAAGGTGCGTGTCTACCTACATTGTATGGTAATAAATTTTGTAGATATTTTTCTCCTTCCAAAAGAAAATAATAGTGATAATTTGGACATATTCATTTATTAGAAAAGGAGAGTGAAATGGTACAAACTACAAAGTAAGCAACAACCACAATTTTTATTCTTAAAGTTTGATATAAGACAAAATATGAAAAATGGTGGGTTCCAATTCCATTCCATTATTCGATGCATATGAAAAGTGAACTACCATTCTCTCAACACCAACGACTCGTCGTACCTATTCAACCTATTGGATTAAGGAGAGTTTTATTTGAACTCTATAAAATAATAAATACACCCTATTATTAAAAAAATTTAAATTTATAATTCTTAAAAATTACTATTAATATATATTTTTTTAATTTTTTTCCTCACATTATTTTATGCTAATTTCAATATTTATTTTGATTTTATTTTTATAATTTTTCTAATTCATGTATATATATATTTTTATTTTTTTTAAAAAAAAATTTATACAATTTTTTATTTTAATTTTTTTGTTATTATACTTAAAATATAATTTATTTTTATTTGATAAGTATATTTTTTAAAAATATAAATTAGAAGAAATATAATAAAAAAATTTAGTATAATTAAAAATATAAATTTTATATAAAATAAAAATTATTAAAATAAAGTATCTTTAAAATTTTTTAGGGCATAAAAAAAGGGCTTTTTTTTTTTCATTTTTACACTTTAAAACAGTTTTTTTTTTTTGCATTTTTACGAAATTCTACATAGAAACTCCTATTGCAACTAGTACTGCAACCTAAATTGCAACAAAAAATCGTATAGAAACCCCTATTGCAACTAGCGTTACAACCACTTTAGAAACTTAAACTGTAAATTTGAAAAAAAAAAAAAAAGTTAAAAGAACAGTATATGAGATAATTCTCTTAAAAAAATTTCCCCTTCATTAATTTCCACAAACAACTCTATAAAATTACCAAAATCTCCTCGACCACTTTCATGTGTTAGTATTGTACCTAATGGCATTTTCGTACTTTTGATTATGGGTTGTCAGTTGGGTATTGTTTGTAGGGCTTCAATATAGAAAGCATTTACTTTATATATACTCCCAAACATGACATATATAGTTAAACCCAACCTAATAAGTCTTATCAGAACAGAAAGGTCTTCTTCTGCTTCATATTAAGAGAGAAAGAAAGTGAGAGTGAGAGAGAGATCTAGATAAGTATTGAATCTTCTTTGTAATTTCTCTTGCTCAAATGAGTATTCCAGCAACAGTAGTTGCATATATATTATATATATATATATAATATGTGATCTAATGACTTCTTCTGGTATCTGAGATGCTCATTTGGGCAAGCAATGTTACACAAAAAGGGTATTTTAGGCACTAAATTATTTGATTGTTATAGTAATTATTATGGATTCTTCATCAAGTCTCTCTTCACCAGATAAGTTATTTTACTTCTGTCTTTCTTGATTTATGTTTATTATGCTTTCTTCTCTTAAACTTTGTGTGATAAATATGAAAACTAGATCTAAAAGAAAATTAATCATTATTTAAGCATATATATACTGAAAAATTATACTAGGGCACCAAAGGGTAGTTTCTATTTTTAACACTTGATTATGTAAGTCAAATTTTCTTTCCTTTATAGTTTTAGTTGCAGAAGACATTATAAGTATATAGTTTAGCTTTGATCTCTCCTTCTGCTAAGAGATTTTGTTTTTTTTTAATGATTTTAGCTTTTTTTAGAAGATATTTTTAGAACCATTTTATTGGGTATTAGTGGTGGTAGCGCCCTATTATTGATTAGTGATGTTCTTTAAAAATTATTTTCATAATATATGGGACCCGATACTTAATTACACTAATAACAGTATGACACCGAGGAAGGTGTTATGCACAATGATACCTTTTAGCAATTCACTATTTTTAGTCTCTTGTTCAGTTTTTTTAAGGCGTCTCTCATTTATGTATGTCGTTCGGTTAATTTAACTGCGTATGAGTTAATTGTACACGCACTTAGAGTGGATAGTAAACTAGTCTAGATGAAAAAAATTTCATTTCTTACGATATACTAAACACTCTTGATTTTTTTTAATGAAAAATTTGTTATTTGTCAAAAAAAAAAAAAAAAAAACCTAAGATTCAAATTAAGTTACACACTACTTATTTATTTTTTAATTATTAGTATTTTTGCTTCCTGAATTTTTTATACTAGTAAGTTGTGCCTTTTATAGTATATAATTTATTAATAATATTTTTTGAAATATAAATTTTACAGTAACGTAATCTTTTTATTACATTTTCTTCAATTTTAACATGATGAAATAAGTAAAGTGATGAATTGTAGTTAGTAAATGGATACAAATTATATACCATTTACCAATTTTTATGTTAATGAATAATATAATAAAAGAGTTAAAACTATAACATAGACTCTATTATATATAATTATAAATTATAATTTTTTCTTAATACTAAAAGCATATGTTCTTACTTGTAGGGACAAAAATAATACTTTTACTATAATTGCCCTATATATATTATGAAAAATTTTAAGAATATCATTTTGTCTTTATTAGTAGGATCCATCGTCCCTATTTTTAATATCTAGAGAAATTATAATTCAAATTTTTTAATAAAACTATGTACATTATAGGTATATATAGGAGGTGTTTCACCTATTTTCAAATGAAGGTTGCTGAGTGGTTAACCGAAAGCTTCATCAAATGAAGATTTCAATCCCAGTAAACATGGATCGTGGGTTGTTGTTGAAACTGTAATGCAACAGTTATATCTGTTGCGAGCCAACTAACGTCCAACTTAATTGCAACTAAAAATATAAAATGTGAATGTGTATATGTGAGAAACTATTTGTTAGTATTTTTTTGTCACTGATCGATAATTACTTATACCTTAATAGTACTAATATGTGAAGAAATATTTGTTAGCAAAATATTTATGCAACTGTAATGCAACTGCTATGAAACATTAAAAATCAGAGCAGTGTTTCCACGTACGTAATTCTATCTACATGTCTCTTCGTGATTTAATACGAACAAATTCACTATTAGAAATTTGAAAAAACAACGAAAATACACTAGGATTAATATTTTACTATAGTATTGATGTAATTTTTTTTTAGATTATACTTGAGTTAGATTGTTTGTGAACTCTAGTTTAACTTTTTGAGATCTGCATTTCATGGATCTGAAAATTGAAGTCAGGACATTAATTTTATGCAAATTAAATTAGATTTTTGGTTAAATTTTAGTTTCATATTAGTTTTTCTGCACTTTTTTTTTTCATGAATTAGAAACAATCCTGTTTTGATTGATTCCGGTCGTTTTTTTAATAGTGGTTCTTTTTTTGGTTAGATTTTGTTTCGGTTGTGTTGAGAATGTTGCATCAGATGAAGATTTCAATGTGTGTAAGAGGTATTTATGTAATTTTTTTTTTTATTTTGATTGTATATTTGTTTATTTGACTAATTGAAAGTATTTTTGTAATATTATTATTATTTTTTTTTTTGGGTTAAAACTAAAAAAAAATCATGTTTTTAATATCTTCTTTATTCTTCCACTCCTTTTCTAGAGATTAGAGCTTTGCAGAGAATAATATATGTTTGCATTAAATAAATCATTCCAAAATAAAATACTTTTAATTTGTTGCTTAACAAATAAAATACATTTTTTTTTGTTGGTAATGACAAATGAATAAAATACATTTAGATACATAAAAAATGCTATTACCATTTTTGGCCAAACAATGTATTACATGCATGTTCGTAGTAAATAGACCTTCCAAAATTCAATGAGACACATGAGAGAGAGAGACAAATGAGCTATATATTACTATCTTGGTCAAACAATATGTAAACTGTTTAAATTAATTCATATAGAAATCAATGAAAGGCATTTTTATTTTTGTTCTCTCTCTCTCTCTCTCTCTCTCTCTCTCTCTCTCTCTCTCTTAATTTAAGCTAATTTAAATTTTTACTCCTTAAATTTTGATATGTACAGTACTTTTTAAGTCGTTAAATTTTTTTACTGAACTATTAAAATTGTTAAATTTAAAAGTTTTTGTCCAACTGTACTAAACAAAATCTAATGTAGATGAAAATTTAAGAGGCACAATTTCGTACTTTTGAAAGATCGGAAGGTATAATTTAATAAATATCAAAGTTTGAGAGGTAAATTTTCAAATTGTACCTAATAATAAGATTTTCTTTAGTAAGAAGATATGAATGCGTTGCTTGCCACAAAATAATATGTGTTTGGGCAAGTTAAGAAGAAACCAATTTACCTTTGTGAAGACCACCTTTTCTTGTAGAGTTGTGCTATTATACAGCTTCTTGACCTAGAATTTTCCCTTGTAACCAACGACTACATTTAGGGGTGCACATGGGCTGGGTTAAAGGTATTTTAATAGGCCAACTCAATGATTGTGGTTTGGATAAGCTATAAATCATTCAATTTTTTTATTGTACAACCCAACCCTACTTAGTACAATAATAAGGGGGTGGGTTGGGTTCATTGGGTTGAGATGAATATTTTAAACTTTAATATTTATGTTACAAACATGATAAAATTATTCAACCTAGTGCATACACATAAAAGCGATACATATGTGTATGTGTGTGTGTGTAATATAGTACTTTTAAAAAAATTAAGATAGTAGTGGTATTATTGTGTGAGTAGCAAAATTAATAATAGTGATTGATTCTCACATTAGGCTTGTTGGTAGAAGTAGTAGGATAACTATACACTACATGTTAGTGATGTGTTTTGGTTAATTCACGTTCTAAGGTTATCACAATATAATTTTTTTATTTATGAAAACGTAAAATGTATATTTGTATATATTTTGTGAATATAAAATATATTTTATGTATAAAAGTTGTCTTAAATTTGGAACATCTTTCAAAAATGAGTTTGTTTGGGTTACATAGAGTTAAAATGTGTCAAACACATAACCAACCCATAATTATATGACCTATCACTTTTCAACCCAATGAGCCATGACCTACTCTTAACATAACTCTTTACTATAAAAAATAAATTGGGTTGGTCGGGTTGAATGGTTTGACCCATATTTTATGCACCCCTAAGTACAATATCTTCTAAGTTAAAAGTCCGAATATTACAGAGCTTGCGCAATACCAACTCGAATCAGCCTTGAGTTGGTACTCGTAAAAGTCTTACTTGTTATTACCTATAAGTTATGAACACACTTCACCCAAATGAGATTTTGTTTTTCTGAAATAATGAATTTGCTAAAATGGCTCTATTCTATTTAAAACTGTCTTCGAAACAAATTCTGCCTTCCTTTGGAAGGTAAATTTTGTTCCAAGAAGCCAGATGTACCTTTGATAATTTTTTGTTGATTAATTTTAACTAAGAAAACATTGATTCTTTAACTTTTATTCTCTTAAACATAAAAACATAAAAAATATTGTAAGTGCCCGTTTTTTTTGGGTCTGTTGCAGTTATATGCATTTTAACTAACTTTTGTTTCTAACTACCACATTTCAAATTCCCAATCTCCCTCCCCTGTATACACGCCTCCACCAACTGCTTTTCTGGGTTCTTCTCCAGTAATCTTCTCTTCCCTTCTCTTCTTTTTTCTTTTTTTCTTGCTCCATCGTTGTTCATTATCTGTGATGGACTCTCTTTCACACTCAATACATTCCACCCTTTCACTTACAGAGGAAGAAAGTTCTGTGTTTGCTTTCTCTGAGGATGTTGCACCACCATTACCACAATCACCAGGCCACATTCTGTTGGCTACTATTATTTCAGAGAATTATGTGCATAAACCCACTTTCATAGATCAAATGCAAGGCCACTGGAAGGGTCGTTTTCATGTGGAAATATCAGATTATGGAGAGGATATGTTCAAGGTTGTATTCCATTGTGCAGGAGATAAAATCAGAGTCCTTAATAAGGAGCCTTGGCATTTCCAAAATCACCTTATTGTGATGCACACACCAACTGCTCTGCAGAATGTCTCTAAGAAAGATTTTAATTTTGTACCATTCTGGGTGCAAATTTACCGATTGCCTCTCTTAAGCAAGTCTAAACCTTTGGCTGCAGCTTTGGGAAATCTCATTGGTGAATTCATAGATGTTCACGAAGACTCTTTGGACGAAGGGTGGGGTCCTTTTCTCCGCATAAGGGTCAAAATTCATGTTAACAAGCCACTTCCAAGAGGGCGCATGATCAGTTTACCGAAAGTAAGAGATGAGTTTTGGGTCGACTTTAGATATGAGAGTCTCCCGGAATTTTGCTTCGAATGTGGGTTACTTGGACATCCCTTTGAGAAGTGTACTGCTTTTATGGAAAGAATGGATTCGAGAAATGATGACGATTTACTTTTTGGACCTTGGATGAAGGGTGCCAAACTTCCATCAACGGACTATGACAAATATCGTACTGATTTTTCTAAAGGAAATGCGTGGCCTCTCTTAACCCGCTTGGCACGATCATCGATTACGTCTACACTTCCCCGACTGAAAAATCTTGCACAACCTCAGCCTGGTGTTCTGTTACATGGTGAATCCTCTACGCCTCTTGCTTCTATTCATCAATCCCTTCACACTCATACTACTGTAATGCCTCCTGTAACCCATACTACTGTAAACCCATCCAACTATACACCATCAGCCACCAATATTTCCACTGCTATTGCTGCTCCTATACACCATTCTCCACTACCAAATATTACAACTATGTACACTACAAACACCACCAGTACCCCACTACCCACCAATAGCAACAACTCCCTTAAAGCCATTAATCTCTCTCACATTTATACTCCTGATGTGGGAAATGTTTCCAGACCTTTTATGCTTTTTGCTACATACCCACCAACAACTTCCTCACTTTCACCACACACACTTTCTACTGTCTTTACCCCAACTTTGTCTACTGCTATCAACACCTTTTCAAACACTGAACCGGCCGTTTATTCCACAGCACCAGTAGCAGCCCACTCACGTAATTTTTCATCAAAAGGCAAGGAAAACACACCACCTGCTAATTCACCTAAAAGACACAATGACTCACCTACCTTGAGGCAATTCTTAAAAAGGTGCTGTAACCAAAACTCAACATCCTTTGCTGACAATCTGTCCCAAGGCGAAGGTTCAAGCCACTCGGTTTCTTTGGATTTTATGGATTCAGATGGCTCTTTGGACAATGACGCGATGATTGCTTTGCAATCGCGCGAATCATTATGAAAATCTTGAGTTGGAATGCACAGGGATTGGGGAACCCGAGTGCGTTCAGGCAATTACGACTGCTTATTCAACAGCAGTCCCCCAATATTGTTTTCCTTATGGAAACAAAGCTAGGTATTAATTCTATTTCTCATGTTCGACAATCCTTAAAGTTTAATAATGGTTTAGAGATGCCAAGAGTTGGTTTAAGTGGAGGTATGATACTTCTATGGAATGATACTGTTGACATCTCTCTGAATAATATTGGTCATGGCTATTTTGACTGTTTTGCCACTTACAATAGCTGCAATACTTTCCATTTCACTGCCTTCTATGGAGAGCCAACTCTTCAAAACAGAGATGCTTCATGGTTACTCCTCAAGAGATTGGCTGACGTTGCACCATTATTGTCGTGGCTTACAATAGGTGATTTTAATGAAATTTTGTCAACTCAAGACAAACATGGTGGTTCAACAAGAGATGATGCACAAATAAATAGCTTTCGGGATGCCTTAGACCACTGCCAACTTCAAATTCTGCCATATTCCGGGGACAAGTACACATGGGTGAAGAATAGACAGTCCATTGCTACAATTAAAGAGAGGCTTGATTGGTGCTTTGTTAATACTCATTGGAACCAAGCTTTCGAACAACCACAAGTAACACATCTTGACTTTCACCTCTCAGATCATAGAGCTATTACAGCTGAATTCCAACAACTGAATAATGCAAACACAGTTGAGAAAAGAAAGAGCAGGTTTCATTTTGAAAAATTATGGCTCTCGGATCCTGAAAGTAAAGACATCATCGCTGCTTGCTGGTCTAACTTTGCTGCCTCAGACCCCATTTATGATGTTATTGCAAAGCTTGATTCATGTGCAACTCCCCTTCAAACTTGGCACATCAACAAGTATGGTAGAATGAAGAAGAAAATTGTCGATGCTCAATCAAAGGTCTCTACTCTGAACAATGTTGAACACCACACAAGCTCTTCAATTGCAAATCTGCAACAATCCGAAAATGTCCTTGATGATCTTTTGGAGCAAGAGGAAATTTATTGGCAGCAAAGATCAAGGGTTGATTGGATGCATTCGGGTGACAAAAACACAAAGTTCTTTCATGCAAAAGCCAATGCCAGACGTGCTAATAATAAAATCACTTCCCTTAAGACTGATGATGGCACCACGGTCATTTCTAAAAGGGATATTGCGGAGACAATTTGCCAATACTTTGCTGAAATTTTCACTACAAACTCAATTGATGATGCAACTCTTGCTACCACCTTGGATACTTTGCCAACAACTGTCATAGATGACATGAAAAATGATCTTACCAAGCCTTTCACTGCCTCAGAGGTTGAAGCTGCTCTGAAAACGATGGGTGCCGACAAGAGTCCTGTGATAGATGGAATGTCAGCCATGTTCTATCAGCAGAATTGGGAAATTGTGGGGGAAAGGGTCACTGCTGCTGTCCTTATTGTACTCAATGATGGCGTAGACCCTACCCTGCTTAACTTAACCATAATCACACTCATTCCTAAGGTTAAGAGGCCACAAGTTGTGAAAGACTTCCGTTCTATCAGTCTCTGCAATGTCATCTCGAAACTAATTACCAAAGTTTTGGTGAACCGTTTCAAGCATGTCCTCCCCCATGTCATCTCTGAAACTCAAAGTGCTTTCCTGCCCAACCGTCTGATCACAGATAACATTCTAGTTGCCTTTGAACTCATTCATGGAATTAAACACAGAACAACGGGTCGTAAAGGTGCCGCTGCTCTTAAACTTGATATGAGCAAGGCTTTCGACCGAGTTGAATGGCGCTTTCTACGCTCAATTATGGAGAAAATGGGCTTCGCTTCTAAGTGGATATCTTTGATCATGAGCTGCCTCACTACAAACCGATTCACTTTTCAAGTTAATGGTGAAGTTACTGGTTCACTCACACCATCTAGGGGGCTACGCCAAGGTTGTCCTTTATCACCATATTTGTTCTTAATCTGTTCTGAAGGTTTGTCAAGGCTTTTACAACATGAGGAAAGGGTCGGCAATCTACAAGGCTATTCTCTAACCCGTCATACTGCTCCAATTTCACACTTATTTTTTGCCGATGACAGCCTACTTTTCTGCAATGCAACTGAGAATTCTTGTTTGGCTATTAAAAGATCCTTGGATTTGTACCATAGAGCTTCGGGACAGTTACTAAATCCAGACAAATCGGTATTATCCTTTTCACCCAACACAACTTTGGCAAACCAAATTTTCTTTCATCGACACCTTGCTATGCCTATAAGTGAGTGTCAAGAGAGATATTTAGGGTTGCCATCATATTCTGGTAGGAACAAACAAGAGCTGTTTGGGGATATAAAAGACAAAGTGTGGAAACTAATGAATAGTTGGAGTGAAAAGATTTTCTCAGCTGAAGGAAAGGAGGTTCTTCTTAAAGCGGTGGTCCAGTCCATTCCCACCTTTGCTATGAGTTGTTTTCGTTTACCAACAACAACCTGCAATCAACTAGAGTCAATGATGGCAAACTTTTGGTGGGGTAAATCTGAATCGGGATCTCGAATTCATTGGAAAAATTGGAAGCTACTCTGCAAAACAAAATCAAATGGAGGCATGTGATTTCGCTCTTTTGTGCATTTCAACCAAGCCCTTTTAGCCAAACAAAGCTGGAGGATCCTTAATCACCTGTCTTCATTGTTAAGCAAGATACTCAAAGGACGATACTTTCCACACACATCTTTTTGGAAGCTTCACATGGTCACTCCCCTTCTCTCACATGGCAAGGCATTTTATATGGGAGAGAACTTCTTCAGGCCGGCCTTCGTTGGAAAGTTAGAAATGGTAGGAATATTAGTTGTGCATCTGATGCTTGGATCCCAGGACATCACAACTTTAAACCTACTTTTTTTTCGGGTCCTCCATCAGCAAAAGTTGCTGACTTTATTACAGATGAAAGAGAATGGGATATCCCTCTACTACGTGGCTGTTTCTCAAATGTGGATGTAGAAAAAATATTGACAATACCTCTAAGCTATTTTCAAAGTACTGATGCTTTGATATGGCGCCACAACACAACAGGCCTCTACAGCGTACAATCGGGTTACCATCTTGCTGCTACTCTTGATGATATTGCCAATTCTTCGGCTTCTTCCTCAACAACATGCCAATGGAATTTCTTCTGGTCTTTAAATTTACCACAGAAGATCAAAATCTTCACTTGGCGAGCTCTCCAAGATGCACTACCAGTTGCTACTTCACTTGTTCGAAGAAAAATTATCACGGATGCAACTTGTTCTCTATGTCATCGGGCTTGGGAATCAATAGGCCATGCTTTCTTTGGCTGTAAATATGCCCGTGCAGTTTGGCGATATGCGGGTTTTACTCTTGATTGGCAATCTTCCTCAACAATGCATAAGGGCGATTACTTGGTACACCTTTCAACCATATATGCTAAACCAGAAATGGAACTCATAATTTGCATTTTATGGTGTATTTGGACCGAGCGTAATCGTGTTGTGCACGGTCACAGCGCCAAACCAGCAAGAACTGTGGGTTCCTTTGCTGCCAATTATCTGCATCAATTTGCTACAGCCCAAACAAAGTTTCATCAACGCAGCTCAGCACCACAACAACCATCTGGATCCGCAACACATCACCAACAACATCAACACAACGCCTCTGTAGCTGCTCCTTCATGGCAGCCCCCTCCTCCATCTGCTTTAAAGCTTAATGTTGATGCCGCTGTGGATAGTCAGCACAACATAATTGGAGTGGGAGCAGTGGTTCGTGGCTCTACTGGTTGTATACTTGCTGCTATGTCAAAGCCTATTGTTGGCAATTTCGCATCCCATGAAATGGAAGCTAAAGCTTTGTTTCACAGCATCAATTGGATTTTACAAATGGAAGTGCCAATTACTCATATTGAAACAGATGCGCTCATAGTTTCCAATGCCTTCACTGGCACTTGTTCTGCAATTTCTTCTTTTCAAGACTTAATTGTAGACATATCTTGTCTTCTTTCCTCTCTCCCTAATGTATATATTTCTCATGTTAAGCGTAAAGCTAACATGGCTGCCCATGGGTTAGCTAGATATGCTTTAGGGTTAGAAGAAGCTTGCTTTTGGTTGGATAATATTCCGCCGCCGATATACTCTATTGTTGTAAATGAACTATCTTCTGATTTATAATAACATGGTATTTCTCCTAAAAAAAAAAACATAAAAACATAAAATAAAAAGCAAATAAAACTAAATAATATTAAAAAATAAAAAAAAATGATCTCATTAAAGATAAATTATAGTATATTTAATTTTGACTTTAATAAAGTATGTATATCCTTAGATGTATAGGGAAATTTTCAGATGAATGCCTTAAAAAAATGTCATTATTTAAATTTTGTAACATATTAATATTACTATTGGTCTAACTATGTATCAAATCATATAGAGTTTGATATAATAACTTTTACAAAGTATTGCTACCCAATTATAAAACAATACGTCTACAAAATGTTAAATTACCCAATAACAATACTCGTCCATATATAAATTTATCTTCTTTTTATGATGTTATGTGGGTATAAAATATACAATTAAAAAAATAAATACTACATATTTACATTTATGTGTATTATGCATAAATATGGATTTGATGTATAAATCTATTAAAAAAAACAAAACAAATATACCTTATCCTCGGGCCTAAGAAAAGGCTATTCCTGACCAATTTTGTCGAATCAAAGCAAGAAAAAGATTTAGGCTACTGCAGAGTCAGCAATAGCAACAAATTTCAATTTACCATACAAGTTAAAGATTTTATTTTTCATTGAAAAAAAAATAACATCTTTTTCATTTTTACACTTCTAAATATTTTTTTTTTATATTTTTACAGAATTTTATATAAAATTTTTTATTGCAACTAGCAGTGTAACTTAAATCGCAATAAAAAATCGTATAGAAACCCCTATTGCAACTAGCGCTCCAACTACTTTAGAAACTCAAACTGTAAATTTGAAAAAAAAAATATATGGGATAATTCTCCAAAAAATTAATGCAATATAGGATGGTTAGGACTTGTAGAACGTCGTATTAGGTCGTAATGTATTGTATAATATTGAATTGGATTATATACAGAAGAACCTCTATTTAAGAATACCTTATTCAAGAATAATCTCTAATTTGTTATAAAAAAAATCAAGTCCCAATTTGGGCCTATTATAAATAAGAATAATCTCTAAATTGTAATTAGTTATACAATTTCTAAGTCCCGTATTAACAAAAGTATAAATCTATATAAGAATAATTACATCTTAATAAAATATATACATATATTTTATAAAATTATTTATGTAGAATTAGTAATTTTCTTCTAAATTGTAATACATGTATAAATATTATATTTACTTAAATATAATTCTATTATGATATAATATTAATGATTGTTTAATGTCATTGTTGTTATATTGATATTTTTTTTTTTATATTTTGGATTTTTTTTCTTAGTAATATAATACAATACAATACTACCTAATACAATTACCTAATACAATGTTACAAACGACCCCCCTAGTCTCTTCGAATTGATCAACAATTTATGTGGGTGTATGACTTTCTATTTTATTTTTTAAGATGTATAGTTGTTTTTTTTTTTTTTAAAAAAAAAAAATAACTTGATGCAATGCAACCCAAATCATCAAATTTCAATCATATAAAATTGTAACAAACAATATTCGAAGGAAAAGATCACGTAGTACTCAAAGTGATTGATCCCTATGTCTGCCAAATTAATAATCGTGTATTATACTAAACCCTTACCAACAAGATATCAAAATCCCCCATTTCCAAAGCAAAGCATATCTTCTTCTTCTTCTTCTTCACCAATGGCTTCTTCTACCACCACTGACATTGTAATCTTCTTCACTGTAATCTGTCATGGAAACTCCTCTTCGATTCGCTCTTTTGCTTCTTCTCACCATCTCTTCTCTCCATTCAGGTACAAATACAACACTATATATCAATACATTTACAAATTACATTTATATATTTATATATACTAGTATTAATGGTTTGATTTTCTGCTAAGTAGGAGTTGAAGGAGAAGGTATTGGGGTTAACTATGGAACTGTAGCAGATGATCTTCCACCACCAACTCAAGTGGCCAAATTCCTTGTTAAATCCACCATTATCAACAAAATTAGACTATTCGATACAAACCCAGAAATCATCAAAGCTTTTGCTCATACTGGAATCTCACTCACCATTACTATCCCCAACGATCAAATCCCACATCTCACTAAGCTCGCTTCAGCTCAACAATGGCTCAAAACCAACCTCCAACCTTACCTTCCGGCCACCGACATTGTCCGAATTTTAATGGGCAACGAAGTATTAGCCACAGCAAACAAACTCCTAATCGCCTCCCTCGTCCCCGCCATGGAAACCCTCCACGCCGCCCTCGCCGACGCAGGACTCGACCGCAAAATCAAAGTCTCCACTCCTCATTCCCTCGGCATTCTCGCCTCTTCCAGTCCGCCGTCGACGGGAAAGTTCCGGCAAGGCTACGACATCCATGTGCTTAAACCCTTACTCGATTTTCTCAACTCCACCGATTCCCCTTTCATGGTGAACCCATACCCATTTTTTGGGTCTTCACCGCTAACGATCGATTACGCTCTGTTCCGAGTCAACGCCGGCGTCGTTGACCAGAACACAGAGCTCAAATACAACAACATGTTGGATGCTCAGCTGGACGCGGTGTATTCAGCCATGAAAATTTTGGGGTTTCCAGATCTTGATATTGTGATCGCCGAAACGGGTTGGCCATCCGACGGAGATTTGCCCCAAATCGGAGTTGATCCGGCAACGGCGGCGGAGTACAACGGGAATCTCTTACGTCACGTGACCTCTGGTTCAGGCACGCCTCTCATGCCGAATCGGACTTTCGAGACTTACATATTTGGTCTCTTTAATGAGAATCTCAAGCCCGGCCCAACTTGCGAGAGAAACTTTGGGCTTTTCAGGCCCGATTTTACGCCAGTCTACGACATTGGAATCTTACGGCCCACGGTAGTTGTAGTAGACGCTGCTGTTGTTGATAAAAACCACCCAAAAATATCTTTGATAATCGTCGTCGTTTTGGTCATATTGCTTGATTGGTTTTTCGCCTTGTCTATTGTATGACAGGCTCGATCGTCCGTACCTGTTGGGGATCGTCCGTACCCGGGACCAAGCCCAAGCCCAAGCCCAAGCCCAGGCCCAAATGATGGACCAGTGGCGTCACCACCACCGCATGCGGAGAGAAGAGGGAGAGGAAAAGGTTGGTGTCTACCCAAAATGGCGGCTGATTCAGAAGCCTTGCAGAAGAATATTGATTATGTATGTGGGCTGGGCCTGGACTGTGGCCCAATCCAACAAGGTGGGCCGTGCTTTCTACCTGATTCAGTCAGAGCCCATGCAGCTTATGCCATGAACTTGTATTACCAAGTAATGGGAACGAACGGCTATGCTTGTGATTTCGAGAAAACTGGAGCAATCTCACACGTTGATCCAAGTACGTATGTTTTTTTTGGTATCATATAATTTTCACGTATTTTTGTTATATTTATTTATTTTTTTGTTACTTATTTTTAATACCAGGCTATGGAAAATGCAAATATTGAGGATGAAGCTGAAGAAAATTCTATTGAGAGCAATCTAGTTTAATTTTTGTTCACACTATTGTGACCATAAATAGCTCTTTTTCATCTAATGATTTATATGATACAAATTACGTAGTTTAATTACTATTTACTATTATATATAAAGCTAAAATAAAATTAGTTACATTTTTTTAATTTTATTTTGCTCTGCAAATATCAATTTGTCTAAATATTATTACATTTTGTATATAGATTACCCATTAGTGAATAAGTACAAAAGTTCAATTTCGATGATTTATTGCTTAAAAAAAAAGAAAAAGAAGACTTGCCACTCTTAATTGTTAAAATTATAGAAGTTGGTTGAGAAAATATAATAGAGTGAATGGTGAGATGTAATTAAATTTCATCTCAAAATCAAATAATAAGAAATGAAATAACTCATAAAATAAGAGTAATGACACGTAGACATATAAATTATATATAAAAAGATATATACATTACATCATAACCATCTTACATAAAGATGGTTAGTTTAAATCTTTTGTGGCATCAATACTGTCAAGTTGTGTGTAATTTAAATATTTTAAATAAATAAACATTCACCAATCTTTTTTTTCTTTTTAAATTGAGAGATAATATATTTATTAATTCACCCAAATTTTATATTTAAAAGTAGAAAAAGAGAAAGATAAAGAAAAAATGAGTACAAATAGACCCACCCATTCTTTAAAGAAAAACTATACCCATAAATTTATTTCATTGTGAATTAATTAAGACATAAAGGAACATAAATAATTCTTTTATAAGAGTTTTTACAAAAAAAAAAAAAAATTGAATTTTAAACAAAAGTTTATAATTTTATTACTACACGGAATTTTTTATAAAAATACTATTTTTTATAAATCAACAAAACAAAACAATTAAAACAATAGTGAAATAACTAAAAAAACAATCGTAGAACAACAATCAAAATTTAACACAATAAACGCTTCGCCCTAAAATGAAAAAATAAAAAAAATTAGAAAATTTCTATGTATAAAAACTTTTTTGTTTTCAACATAAATAATTTTACAAAATGAACTATTTTATTCAATTTATGTTCTTTTTTCCTCGGTTTCTCCTCATCTCTAGTAAGTTAAAGTTCACCGATCTTAACTAGACCGCCGCGTACACGATCTTTGATACCAGTCCGGTGCGCACTGCGCATTATCCACCGATAACGACCGCCACCACCCTCCCTCTCTCCACTCTCCACTATATATATAGCCACCTCAGCTCAGCTCAGCTCAGCTCAGCTCCCTTGTGCCCTTCGGCTCTGTCTTTCTCTCTCTCTGATTCTTGGTTTTAATCTTCATTCATTATCATTTTCATGCTCTAATTTCTAGGGTTTTACTTCCTTTCTTTTAATCAAGAAACCCTAACCATGGCCGATTGGCAACAGCTGATTCAATCAATCGTTATTGGACTCATTTTCTCTTACCTTCTCGCCAAGCTCATCTCCATAGTAACGTCTTTCAAGGAAGAGAATCTCACACTCACTCGGAGTCACACCCAGGACGATCAACTTCTTCCCGAGTCCGAATCCGGACGGGAGACTGACGGAGAATCTGTTCGCCCTCCTGCTGTGGGTTCTGGAGATTTGGGCGGGTCACACGATGTTGATTCTGTGATTGCGGAGCACGGTAGTGTTAGGAATGAAAGCGTAGCTGGTAGTGACGAGTTTGATGATGAAGATGAGGATTCGGACGATGATGATTGGGAGGGAGTGGAGAGTACGGAATTGGATGAGATGTTTAGTGCTGCTACGGCTTTTGTGGCGGCCGCGGCGGCTGATCGACTATCGACGAAGAAAGTCTCTAATGATGTGCAATTGCAGCTTTATGGACTCTACAAGATTGCTACTGAGGGTCCCTGTAGTGCGCCTCAGCCATCGGCAATTAAAATGACTGCTCGCGCCAAATGGTATTGCTTCACTGTTACTGTTACTTTGTGTATATATATAGATTTATTTATTATATTTTTCGTGGGTTTGTTTTACTACAATGATAATAGTTTATTGCGTAATTTAGGAATTCTGATACTTGTCTTGTCATATTGAGATTGAGCTCTGAGACTAATTAAGGCTAATGAAGAAGGTTAAGGAACAAGTTGTTGATATTCCAAACTGTTAACAATTTCTGTAGAATGGTAAATTGATGCTGGAAAATTGAAAGCACTATTACCCAGATGTTGTTTAGCAGATAGTTTATACTTAGGAAGTCATTATAGATACATTACACTTTTGGGGAGAATTAGGCGTTGTCTGTTGTTTCATCATAAATTTTGTGATAGGTGTTTTAGAGTGATGGACTTTTGAAAATCGAACAACATTGAGAAAGAGATATTGTGTAAATTATGACTGGGAAAACCAGTATTATGAGGAACCATGCCAATGTATGAATGGCAGACATTGAGAGTCTATCAAATTTAATGGTAAGAGTTTATTGGTTGGTACTTACTAGCTGTAGCATTAAATTCGTTTCATTTGAGTAATACTGTTTGTGAAAATACTTAAAGATTATCTACCTACATTTATTTGTTTGGTGAATGGGGTAAAATTATAGATTTCTAAGACAAAATTTAACTGTTTGGAATTTATGCTTGGTTGCTTTTACCTTATTCCATTAGGGTAGTGAGAATGTTTTATCAAGATGGTTTGATAGTTATTTCTGGATCAACATTCTAGGCAAGCATGGCAGAAACTGGGTGCTATGCCACCAGAAGAAGCAATGCAAACATACATTGATATTGTTAGTGCACTGTATCCTACATGGCTGGCAGGTGCAAGTATGGTGAGACCGTGATTCTCTTTTCTGTATGTATTTATTTAGCATTTCTGTTCATATAATGACTCTGTGTATTTCATCTGTGTTAACTAGAAGAGCAGGGGTGGAGATACTGGTGGACCTAGTAATGATTCCAGAGGGCCAATGGGACCAGTTTTCAGCACCTTTGTTTACGAGGAGGAATCTGCAAATGATTTGTAAGATTCTTAGAGTTTTAAACGTATAAGTTTGAGTATATTATATTACTAGTTTTCTGCACATTGATGTAAATGAACTTTATACGGTGGAGGCTACTCAGTACTAAGTACTTGTACTTATACAGAGAGCGGAGTAAGAAAACTGCATATTACTTCTTCCAGAAGCTATAAAATTGAAAGACATCTTTTATTATGTCCAGATCTTTCTATGGATTTTATGATTTTCTGATTGTATTCACATCTGTACCTATAGTTTACTGGTTATTAATTTTTGTGACAACTGTTATAGGATTCTAAAAAGTACTATTACGTTTCAGCAAGATGGATGCTATTCATGGTTTCGCCAGAGAAGGAGAAGTGGACAATTTGCTCAAAAGCATTGAAAGTGGTGTACCAGTGAATCTGAAGGGTTTGTTTTTACATCATCGGTTACCTACTTCTTTTCCTTCTTCACTTAACGTTTTTTTTTTCCCACATGGACACCCACTTAATTAGTTTGATTCTCAACCAACAAGCTCCTCAGACTTGTGGAACCTATCTTGAGTTTCTGGTGGACTTTTTGGCTGAACATTTATCCGCATGGACCTAACACAGTTGCTGAAATTATTATACAGATAGCGAGGGTCGAACTCCATTACACTGGGCTGTAGATCGTGGTCACCTTAACATGTCAGAGCTCCTTGTCAGTAAGAATGCTGATATCAATGCACAGGTATGGAAATCCAACATTTTATTCCTTAACATAACCTAATCAATTAGACCCTTTACATTTCTTTCGTCATCCTTTCACTTCCCGAGCCTGCGTAGTGGAAGAACTTATGAAGATTTTATTGACAATACCTAGAAATAATGATTTGAAAACACCTCCTTTATTAACGAAAACTCGTAGAACATGAGATCACATTTTCCTTGCTAAAATTCTGTAATTTTTCTTCTTGAAGGACAATGAAGGACAGACCCCATTGCATTACGCGACAATGTGTGAGAGAGAAGCCATTGCTGAATATCTTGTGAAGCAAAATGCAGACATCAATGTAAAAGACAACGACGGCAACTCCCCATATGATCTTTGCGAATCAAACTGGCCTTGGATGCAACACTCGAAGGAGTAGTAGTATTCAGTTATATAAAAGAAAAATTCTGGTTGTATATGGCCATGTACAAGAACAGCCAACCCTTTAATCTCATGATATTATACTAATTTAGAGCCTTAAGTTTTTTCTTTTTCTCTTTTCTAAAAAAGGAAGGATAAGGTTCCACTGGTTCAATAGTAGCAAAACAAATATGTTCTTTCATTTTCTTTGGCATTTGCAATAGAATTGACACGTGTCTTTTCCTCAACTGCTCAACTTGACATACTTGCTCTTATCAAAAGAGTACTTGGTCCCTACTCTGTAGTTAAATGCTCAAATTTGTTGAACCACCATGTAATTGTGCTCTCTGTTTTAGTGTGTTTTTGTTTCTGTAAAGATTTTCGTTTGTAATAAAATGGTAGTTTATGTGTGGAAAGGTATAAATAAATAAATATAGCATTATTTTGTTGATTAATGATGAATCCCTATTATTAGCTTGGTTTGGGTATATCTCTGGCTAAGATTTCTAAACACAACTCAAATCAAGCCTAGCCGGTACATATTGTGTGTGTATGTATATGAATGTACCTTCCAATTTTAACGGTCAATAACTGTCAATACATGGCCATGTCTGTTTCTCCCTTAAAGCCCAGCCCTATTCCAATCCCAATCTTTGTGATGCCCTAATTAATTAACATGGCGAAGGCAGTGATCTATGCCCTTGTGGCAGCTGCCTTCGTCCTCCTCATCACCTTAGGCCCTTCCGAACACCGCCACAACAGCAGTGGCGGTGGCCATAGCCATTTTGGCCGCGTAAATCGTCGATTCGGGAACAGATCCCGGGCCTTGGTCTTTGACCCTCTTGTTGCTAAAATTGAAAGATACTCGGAGGGAAAAGGATCATCAAATCATGAGGATGGTGTTGATGATGATGAAGTGGAACAATACATTGGCTCAGAAGGAACGTTGAACATAACGTTGAGGCTAATGATAGTGTTCCCTATGTTGGACAAATCACCAAAAGATGGGTTCATTAATTCTTTAGAGCTAAATAATTGGGTTAGAAATATGGCCGTGGAGAGACTCAATCAGAGGACTAAAAAAGAAATGATTTCACATGATCAGAATCATGATGGTTCCATTTCTTTCCTTGAGTACCTCCCTCAATTTTCAGATGAAGATATAGGTAGGTACTTCTGATATATATATGTATATATGATTGTTAAAATCTTATTTTCAAAATTATTTAGAATTTTCGGAAACTTAATACTGTGATTAAAAGGGGTATTGTAAGTTGTAACAGAGAAAAATGAGATGGGGCATGGAGAAGCTGGATGGTGGAAACAACAGTTCATCAATGCTGACATTGATCATAATGGAACCCTTTCATTAAATGAATTCAAAGAGTAATACATCATTAATTACCAAACACTTTCTTTCTCATTTCACAATTAAATTAATTAATGAACTCAACAATATATGACAATAATAATCCTTATTTTGTTCATATTTATGCAGTTTGTTGCACCCAGAAGATAGTGACAATGAAGAAATTAAAAAATGGCTGTTGAAAGAAAAACTAGAGTATGTAACATATACATATACATTTACATTGATATTATTTATTTATTGTCTGATTTATATATATAATTTAATCTATATTCAATATTTTATGATTGGTTAACGATATTTTTCAAAAGTTATTTTTTCAATTATATGAGATTTAATATTTAATTATACTAATAATAATATAATACCGAAAAAAAGTATTAATCCCGCTTTTAGCAATTCTCAATTTAAAATCTATATATATTTATATATATTATAAATGCAGGGTAATGGACTCTGACAAAGATGGTAAACTGAATTTCATGGAATTTTGTGAGCATGCTTATGAAATCTACAAGAATTATGTGGAATATGAAACTTCTTGGCTTCAAGTATCCTCAGCTGAAGAGAAGTTTGCAGAGCTTGACATCAACAAAGACAAGTATAATATATTATAATATAGCAAAAATATGTATATATATATATATTTATACATAATATTTTGATAAATTAATAAATAATAAGAACTATTTCAAATTTTCAGTACTTTGTACATTATGCATGGTAGTGGTGTACCCTTCTTTTCTTCTTAACTAATTTTGACAAACATAAATTATTTTACCAAAAATATTTGGGAAGATTTAGCTCATACACTTTTGAACTATTTTATTACCATTGTATTATTTCAACAATAAGGTACAATTAGTTAAATTAATTCTAAGAGAAAACTAAACAATATCAGCTCTTGTGTGTAAATTGAGTAAAAAAAAAATACAAAAATAGTTCTGAGAGAAACATAAAAGGTACTATAAAATGATATATATAAATATTTATCTATATACATAATAAAAGAAGTAAAGGTAGCTAGGTTTTAATTTGGTGATAGTGTAAAATTTTATATGTATTAATATGTATGTGACAGGTTTTTGGGAGTTGAAGAATTGATTCCCATACTCAGTTATCTTCATCCTGGAGAACTCTCCTATGCTAAATATTATGCTGGTTACTTAATGAAGGAGGTAAGAATAACTTATGCCATTGAAATATTTTTAGGTTGGCCATTTTCTACTTTAACAATATAATTGTATCAACATTTTTTCTTTTTCATGTATTATATGTAGTCATATTAAATATCATGTCAGTTTCGAAAATTTTTAAACAATTTACGGTGTAAAAAATAAAATTTAAATATTTTTTTTTGAAATGAAATATCAATTTCATTGAATTAAAAGCATTCTGAATACAAGAGAGCATTCAAATCAGGCTAGACATTATATTTAAAAATGCTACAACTAGAGGAAATTCGAGCATGCCTAGCAATAGCATGAGCAACTCGATTTACTGATCGTTTAATAAAATGTAACTTAATATCAATTAGAGACAACAATAGCTCATGACAGTCTTTAGTGATTAAACCAAAGGTGGAGAATATATTTTGGTCACTTCGAATAGCCTGAACAGCAAAGAGGTTATCGGTCTCTAGTTCAACTTTTTGCCAATTGTTCCTCTTAATCCAACTAAGAGCTTCCTTGATTCTCAAAGCTTCCACAACCTCAACAGAATAAGTACCAGATTTATAACATGTTTTAGCAAAATTTAAACATTTAATTACACACGTACATATATATTTTTATGTAATGGAATATTTTTAACTTTATTTTTCACATCATAAATTATTTTAAATTTCCTAAAACCAACCAAACCATACATGCAGAACAAAAATTAAGATGAAAATTTTTTAGGTGTCGAAAATAGAAAAGTAGTCTTATATATGTGTATATATATGTTTCTAAGTTATATATAGTATTGGTGATGAGTTTGATTTAGTAATTGTTGGAGTTAATTATTGTTATTATCAGGCTGATGATAACAAGGATGGAAAATTGACACTTGAAGAGATGTTGAACCACGAGTCTATATTTTACAGCACTGTTTATAATGATGATACTTATGAAGATTTTGAGGATGATTTCCATGATGAACTATAACTATAAAATTCATATATATTACTTCATATTCATGTAATTAATTAATTTAATATATGTAGATACTTACTTTTTTTTTATCATCTTGCTCTTCTAAACTCTCTCACTCTCTCTATATATATATACACTACACTACATTACTAGAGATATAAATGTTGAGCTATATTAATTTTATATAAAAAATAGTTTTGTGATATTTTTACATTAACTTTTATTATTGTGCTTCAATGCATAATTGTAAATCTTAATGTAAAATTTAATAGGTTATTTAATGCTTACTTAATAATTTATTAAAAAATATAAAATAATAATAATAATACAAAGTTAAATGTAAACTTTAATAAAAAAATAATAATAATGCAAGTCATTTAATGTAAAGGAATATATTAGCTAAACTTTAATAATAAAATATTAAAAATGTTATAATGGTAAATATAAAAGTATAATATTTATTGTGGTAAAAATTTTGTATTATGCTATATTATGATGCAAATTTGGATCACTTTTGGTTATTGTGAGATTTTTGCATCATAATTTAACACACCATTGGAGTAGACTTTTAACAGAATGAGCTATATTTTGCATTTACATCACTTATTTGTATTTTCATTAAAGATGCTCTTAGTTAGCCTCTTTATAACTTGTTTTAAGCATGTGTGATTAATTATTGCATTTATGTTAAGTAATTGTTGTTACATAAATTAATTATTGGAATAAGTTAAGAACTATAATTTTTATTATAAATTAATAAAATATAATTTTAATTAATAATTATTTTAATTATGATTAAAGTGTTAAATATAATTTTACATAACTAATCAAAATTAGAGGTCCTAACAATAAAGATATAACTTATAAAATTGAGTATAAATTGAAAAGCAATAAAGGAAAAGTAAAAATTAAAATAAAAAATGAAAAGTGGGTATAATTTTCTCCAAATTATTAATATTTACGCTAATTAGTAATTTTTCCCCTCGAACTTTGACATGTACTAAATCATGCCCCCTGAACTTTTTTGGCCGTTAAAAATTCCCCCTGAACTATTAAGATTGTTTCTTTTAAGGACTTTTATCTAATTTTAGTAAAAAAAATTCTAACATGGATGAAAGTTCAGGGGGCATGATTTAATACATATAAAAGTTTGAGGGGCATGATTTGGTAGATATCAAAGTCTGGGGAACATGATTTAGTACTTGAAACAGTAAAATTGAATGAAATTAGACAAAAGTCCTTAAATTTAACAATCTCAATAGTTTAGGGGAAATTTTTAACGACCAAAAAAGTTCAGGGGGCATGATTTGGTATATGTCAAAGTTCGGGAGGAAAAATTACTAATTCGCCTAATATTTAATTTGAAAACCCACTTTTGCAGTAGTAAGGCCCAGTTACTAGGCATAGGCAGATTGTGTAGGGCCTCAAAAAAAGGCCCATTTTTTTATCAAAAACATGTCATCATATGTATAAAATTATTAAAATTACCAAAACTTTCCTTGAACCCCCAAGCAGATATATTTATTTATTTTATGGTAAACAATCGAATGTATTATTTATGAATACTGAACATTTTTTTTTTACTAATTTAGATTAAAAGTTGATGTAATAGGACAAAAGTTGATTCATGTATACATTTTCACAAATTATTTGTGCATAAATACCAGTTTTAGCTCCGGGATCTGACATTTTTATGGTTTTCTAGGCACAAGTTTAAGTGTGACTTTTTTACTTTCAAAAAAGTTATTTATTTTATGGGAAAAAAAGTATAGATAAAACAATATAAGGTAATTTTTTTTAGTTACCTAAAAAGGTAATTAATTACCCTTAATTTTTTTGAAAGAGAAAAAAAAAATATATTTTGAGATGAATGGGCTACTCCTCTCATTGCCAATTGATTTTGAGAGGAACCCTATTAATCCTATCAGAGCCACTTGTAATCCGTTATGAGCCCAAAGTGCTACCGGTCCAAAAAGCCGTTTGTGATTCGTTGTGAGCCAAAGTGTTGCCGATCCAAACAGATACTTCCACTGTCTCCCCTTTAACCTCCATTTGGGACCTTTCGGCCAATGTGTGTCAATTTCCAGTGTTGGAGTCTTTGACCTGTTTTAAAATCCACAAATTTCCCGATGTGTACACCTACAAATTTCCCGATATTTGGCCTTGTGGGATTCTTTCAAATGTCACATTCGGTCCTGTGGTCTCTTAAAGGTCGTTCATTGTACCCACACTTTCCAGGCCCAAATGTGAGGAGGGTGTATTAGGGTTAGTCCCACATTTCTCATGTGTGAAAATAAATTATGATATATAAGATGAATGAGCTAGTCCTCCCATTGTCAATTAGTTTTGAGATGGAACTCCATCCATCTTATACCAAATTCTAACAGCCCATATTATAAAAAAAATCATAAAATGTATAATTTCATCTTTTAGCACAAATAAAAGTAAAATGACAACAACAAAGAGAAAACGACACTAATATTATAAAACGTAACAATAACATAGAAGAGAATGACATCGACATGAACAAGGGGATTATTTTGAGGTATTATTTTAGCCAAAAAAACATGAATAAGGGGATAATGACAAGAATCTCAAACGGACAACATTTGGTTGGTTGGAAGGAATAAACACATCAATAAAGATGATAATGAGAATAAGAATAAGAATATGAATGAAATTAAATCAAATTTAAAATGTATACAAAAATTATTAAATTTTTTATTATTATCTTTTCTTTCATTTTAAAATGAAATAGTCATTGATTATATATATATATAAAAAAAAATAGAATAATCATTACGCTAAAATGATGAAAAAATTATTCTAATACTTTAAAATGTAACCAAACAAAATAATTGAATAAAAATTATTTCTTTTCAATTCTATTCAATTTTATTATCTCTAACTAAACGCCACCTAAGTAAAAACGACAACAAATAATCAAAAATAAGTATGGAGGAAAATTGACCACCATCAAACTACAATTACCCTTGAAGCAACATAGACAAAATATCTTTATATATTAAAAATGTCTATCTAACGGCAATTCTTGGTTTAACGATTCTTGGTTTTATTTAGCTTTACACGATTAACTTAACAGACTGTTAACGTTAAACGTTAACAAATAAATAAACCCAATAATTAAACCCAAAAAATTAAACAATCTTTTTCAAAATTAAAAAAAATATCTTACCCACATATCTCTCTATATAAATAAACCCAATAATTAAACCCAAAAAATTAAACAATCTTTTTCAAAATTAAAAAAAATATCTTACCCACATATCTCTCTAACAAATTACACGGCTTCATTCAAATTTCAAAAAATAAACCCAATAATTAAACCCATAAAATTAAATAATATTTACGATTAACTTACATATCTCTCTAACAAACTACAATTTTTGAAATTTTTTTATTCATTCAAATTTTAAAAAATAAACCCAATAATTAAACAAAAAAAAAAAATTAAATAATCTTTACGATTAATTTTGATTTTGCTCTGTTTTTGACTCCATATCTAAGATTTCTTCTTGGTAGTGAGAATGTTCCTTCAAGTGTTAGTTATTCTTAATTTTGTAATATTTGAACGGGAACAAATGCAACATATATTATAACCTTATTATTATTGTTTCCAATATGTTTTTACTAACATTTGTAGTTTAATTTAAACTCTATTATACTGGACATAAAAGTTAAATTTAAATTTATTATTCAAATCTCTCTAAATTAAATATTATTTATTTTTGATTCATTTATTTCCTTCCGAACTCATAATATAATACTTAATATAAAACATAACATACGTGCATCGCACGTAACAATATACTAGTATATATATATCACAATGATAATACGTATTATATTTTTGATAATTTTTCTCTTTACTGATTTATATTTTAAAATAATATAATTATTTAAATTTATTCTTAACATACATATATTTTTCATATTTATTCGAGCTTTGTTATAGACACTATATTCCAATTCAACATCACAAATAATAGCCTTATAATGAATTTTTTATAGGAAAATTTGTTAAAACATACTGAAAAATTTAGACTATTCTTTTAATATACCACCTTAAAATAAATACTCTAAAAATTCTCCAAACACCCTAAAATCCAAAATTACCCTTACAATTCAAAAACTCTCTTTTCCCACTCTCTCTGTCTTACTTCCCACCCTCTTTCTCTGTTATTCCCAGCCCCAAACCTTTCAAGCTCCGACTGTTCACGAGCTCCGACCGACCAAGACGACCCACGACGGAGAAGACCCATGACGACTCGCGACTCACGACGACCCACGAGAAGCACCCAAGACAACCCACGACCACTACATTTTTTTTTCTGGTTTTTGACCCATCTAGCGCTTGTTTTCTGTATTTTTTTTTCTGATTTTTGACGATGTCGCGAAATATCGCGAAATCATGAAACATCTCTAAATGTCTCCAATTCACAACAACGCTTGTTTTATGATTTTTTTCCTGGTTTTTTACGATGTCGCGAAACATCGCAAAATTGTGAAAATATCTCCAATTCACAGCATCGCGAAACACATCGCGAATATCATCTCTAAACATCGCTAAATATCGCAAATCATCACTAAACTTCATCCCTGACCTCAGATTTATTCTAACATTGCAAATACATCGCTAAATATTGCAAAATAATATCGCAAAAAGATAGTAAACCAGAAGAAAAAAAAATGCAAAAAACGAGAGAAGTTTTTTTGAAATGTAAGGCGGCCGAACAACACTAGCTCCGGTGATGGATCGTCCGACTGGTAGAGTGTGTGTGTGTGTGGTGTGAGTATCCGAGAGAGAGAGAGAGAGAGAGAGAGAGAGAGAGAGAGAGAGAGAGAGAGAGAGAGAGAGAGATGTTTGGTTTTTATTTGTTTAGGAGTATATTTTGCACGATGCAAAATATGCTAGCATATTTTTAGTGAATAAATTAATTTTAAGTATATAATATCAAATTTTCCTTTTTTATATTAGTTATTGAATTAAAATATATGAAGTTTAATATTAATTACATGAATATAACGATAAGTGACTTAGTTATAATGTTGAACTGATGATTCTGTAATTATATACAATAACCCATATTCTGATATTTTTAATATACTTTAATATTATTCATATATTTATTCATTTGGTATATGACAGAGGGATATATTATTGAGACTATGGAATGAGGTAAATCCTTTTTTACTAAATTTTACTTTTTATTGTTAAAAATGAAAGCAAACAAGAGATGAGAATAGTTATGGATTGGTATTGCAGAATAAAAAATAAAAGTAAAACTTTATTAAATGAAAGAAAATAGAATACTATTTAAAGAAGAGAAATCATAGTTAACAAACTTAACTAACCTTCCTAAAAACCTTGACCATAGTCAGAAAACCGAGTGTGGATCAATGATCTGAAAATTAAAAAAGTGTGTGTGGTATTCTAATTCCACATCTTAAACTATATATTAATTTTAACATTAATTTAAGCTACTCTCCATATTGGCCTCATGCCTTGTTCGTTCGACACTTGTTGTCAAATTTTTGTGTGGTCAACAAAGAAACATTTTGTAAATCTAATCTATAATAATAATAAGGAAAAGAAAAAAGAAAAATCTATTTCCACTCCCTTCTAGAAATATTAAATATTAGTCAAATATAACTCTCAAATACAAGTCGGCAAAATCCATTGTGGACATGCAAGAATTTATCCTTTGAATACATAGCAACCAAAATTATAATGATGAGAATAATAATAATAATCTAAATTTGGAGAGTAAAGAGAGATGTTGGTACTATATATGAATATGGTAAGGATTTGTAACTTTTGAGATGGTTCAAAGAAGGTGCTATGAAAGCTTTTGTGATATGATATGACCCTCCTCCACCATGCATATATATAATATCTTATTTACAAATTAACAAATGGAGGTAGATGAGATTGGTAGTGTTTCATGCCCACAATTTTCAACAATGAAATCAAACAATGAAAAAAAGAAGACAAATGCATAAGGTATATATTCTCTGAAAAAAAGTACAATGAGTATGTATTATGTATTATGCAATATGAATAGCAAGTACCACCTTTTAGGGTTCACCAAGCAATTATCATACATAGTGACTTATCTCATGCCATATAGAGCACTTTGGTTGATCTCATTTATATCGTATTGACCACTATGCCCCGTTTGATTTGGAGTAATTACAATAAAAAGTACATGTTATGTGTGTTGATGCCAAAAATTAGTTCAATAACAAATTATATTCAAACTTTGAATTCTTTACACTAGATTCAGTCTAATCAAAATATAATCTCTAACAGTTTACACAATTTTTCTCTTAATTTGTTTGGTGTGACTGCTTCTTGAGCTCAAAGGGTTCTTGAGAATGTATTCCAAGAGAGTTTTGACTAGTTTGATGTGAGCAAAAATTCATCTATTTTTTTGAATGAGGGGGTCTTCTATTGATAGGCCCGGAGGATCGTTAGCTTCCTTCATTTCTCTTATTCTAATTGGCCCACGTGGATAACTTCTCTTCGTGCTTTCCTCTTCTCGTTTTCAGAGCTCTTTAAGTGCTTATTCTTTCCTTTCCCGAGCCCTGATTCGAATCCTTCCCTCTATGAGCTCTGCTTCTCTTTTCTGTACGCATTTTGCTCTGCTCTCTTTTAAATGAAACAGTGTGTTTCTGTTAAAGAGCTATCATAATATAACATCAACTCTTTCTTTATTTGAATCATCTCAAAAATATATTTTTACTCCCAATTATTTTTCTCACTTACAATTTCCCATTGGTTTTACGGTATTTGAACTTGTGACTATTTTAGTTTGAGCTTTGATGTCGAGAAACCGGTTACCAAAAAATATTGTCACATGTCATTAATGTACATTGATTGATCTAATATGTAATCGTTTCAAAATTTTTGGAAACTGTACTCGCTTCTACTTCCCGAATATTTCGTTATTATTCTTGTTTTAAATTTAAAAGATATATATATATATAAGGAGAAGTTAAAAAGTTTAAGTTACTTCTGTGATTTTTTTTCAAATCCCTATCTTGAATTGTTTTCTTCGAGCTTTTCTCCCCTTCCACCTTGAAATTTCCTTCTTTCCTCTAGCTCTTTGATACCATTCGTCTTAACAATGACTTCAAATCTTCTAAGGGTAGAACAAAATCTATTACTGAGAAAGCTTCTTATGTTGAGGATTCTGAATTCAAAATTGAGTATGAAGTCACTTTCAATGAGATATGTGTTAAGTACCCTATTCCATAAGGGATTACTTTCCACATGTTGACGAAAGAAGAATTGGACCAAAATTTTAAGGAAGTTGAATTAGCCAAAGGTGAAACTATGGTCACTAGGAACTGCATGGAGCTTTTGAAATTCAATGTCCCTCCTTTTCTAGTTTACATTCTTTCTTTCACTAGAGTCTCTATGATCCAACTCCTCCCTAACTTTATTCGAACAATTTTGGGTTTGGTTGTTGTTTGATGTTTGTGAAAAGCCCCAATTACCTAGTTCATGGTCTTCCTTCTTCAAACAAGGGTTGGGACTCCTTTGTCTTTGTAATTGGTGATAAGTAGTTTCCCAAGGTTTTCAACCCTGAGATTTTCCTATTACTAATTGCATTGTTGATTCAATTTCTTAGCACGCTGAAGATTCTTATAGTTCGTGGGGATATTTTGCGTAAATTGGAGATTATTGACAGTATCAAGGATGATACATACCCAATAGGAGTCATCCTTACTGAAGAAGTCTCTAAGTGGTTGCCTACCCTCTGCTCATCTTCTGCTCTGAAAATTAAAGAAATAGTAATTGAGGTCAAGTTGGATGATTTGACCATCAATTACAAAGATTATTTGAAGAGTTTTAATACCGCAAACGATCCATTGGTCATTAAAGAGATTTCTCCTACCCAAATTAAAGGTCTTAGAGCCATGATTGACGCTCATGACTATGAGGTTTCCAAAGACTGACAATGCACAATTTTTAGTGTTGCCACTAAGCTACACAAAGAGGGAAATTTTATTTTGGGAGGTGTTGATGCATTCACTTATGATGTTGACCCAATTCAACCCTATTTGAATTCTTCCCCTATTTATATTCCTTTAAAAGCCAAAGATTCTTGAAATAAAAAGAGGAAACTTGTTGAGCACAATCAAGATCTCCAAGAAGATAAGAGTTCTAAGAAGTCTTATCGTTCGTAGGCCCTTTTGACCCAAAGGCATGAAAGTCTTCAAACTGCTGAAGCTATAGCTCAAAGCTCTACTGCCCCTAGTACTACCATTTGCCCTTTAGGTTTTGTAACCCCTTCATCTGAGTTTGCTCCCCCTTTTCCTCATCAAACTGATATTGACCAAATTGTGTATAATGCCAAACCTATTCAATCTATTTCGACCGACTCTATTATTGTGCATTTTGAAAGTTAGATCTAATATCGGGCTATCATCAGTTGAGAGTCTGAGGGTAGGATATTCCAAAGACTACTTTCCGCACTAGGTATGGACACAATGAATTTTTGGTTATGTCTTTTGGACTAACCAACGCTCCCGCAGCTTTTATGGATCTGATGAATAGGGTATTCAAGGATTTCTTTAATATCTGTGTTATTGTATTTATCAACGATATCCATGTGTTCTCTCAATTAGAAAAGGAGCACGAGCTACATCTTTGGATGGTTCTACAGTGGCTACGAGAATATAAATTGTATGCCAAATTTAAGACGTGTGAGTTTTGGCTATCTCATGTGTCTTTTCTTGGACACATTGTCAGTAAAGATGGAATCAAGGTGGATCCATGAAAGATTGAATCTGTCAGGGATTGGCTGAGACCGAAGACAGTTACAGAAGTTAGAAGTTTCTTGGGTCTGGCTGGTTATTATCGTTGATTTGCAGAAGGATTTTTTAAGATCTCTACACCCCTAACTGAACTCACTAAAAGGAATCAGCAGTTTTTGTGGACAGACAATTGTGAAGCAAGCTTTCAAGAGCTAAAACAGAGATTGATTATAGCTCTAGTATTAGCCCTACCATCAGATAGAGAAAAGTTTATAGTTTACTGCGATGCATCCAAACAGGGTCTGAGGTGTGTACTGATGTAGGTTGACCGAGTCATAGCTTATGCCTCTCGTCAGTTAAAGGAATATGAACAGCGATACCTAACTCAAAATTTAGAACTTACCGCGGTAGTGCTTTCTTTGAAGATTTGGTGGCATTATCTCTACAGAGAAAAATGTGAGATTTATACCAACCATAAGAGCCTCAAATACTTCTTTACCCAGAAAGATTTGAATATGAGACAGATGCGTTGGTTGGAGTTGGTTAAGGATTATGACTGTGAAATCCTTTACCATCCTGGGACGACCAATGTGGTGGCTGATACCCTGGGTAAGAAGGGACCTGGGCAGGTAACTAGTATGATTAAGATTTCACCTCAGTTAGCAGATGACATGGTCAAATCAGGCATTGAGTTTGTTGTGAGCAAACTTCATAACTTGACATTACAATTTGATCTATTGGAACAAATTTAAAATGCTCAGTTAGCTGATCCGGAATTAGTTAAGTTTTGAGAAGACGTTTTAGCTGGTCAAGCTAAAGATTTTATGGTGTCAGATAATGAGATGTTGTTGTATAAGACCAGGGGTTGTGTTCTAAGTGATGTGGAACTTAGAAATGAGATTCTTGAGGAAGCTCATACCACTCCTTATTCACTGCATCCTGGCACTACCAAGATGTACCAAGATTTAAGACCCTACTACTGGTGGTGCGGGATGAAGAAAGATGTGGTAGAATTTGTATTTCGATGTTTAACTTGTCAGCAGATTAAGGCTGAGCATCAGAGACCGGTGGGATTATTGCAACCACTGGCACTTCCTGAGTGGAAGTATGAGGATGCCACTATGGAGTTAGTGGTTGGGTTACCTAGAACCACGAAAATGTACGATTCAATTTGGGTTGTGGTAGATCGATTTACGAAGCCTGCACATTTTCTACCGGTAAAAACAACATTTACAGTGGATCAATATGCAAAGTTATATGTGAAAGAGATAGTGAGGTTACATGGCGCTCTAAAGTTCATTATATGGGATAGAGATCTAAAGTTTACCTTGAAATCTGGCAGAGTCTTCAGCGGGCTATGGTTACCAAACTAAAATTCAGTACAGCTTTCCATCCTCAGAATGATGGACAGTCCGAAAGGACAATTCAGATACTGGAAGACATGTTACGAGCCTATATGATGGATTTCGAAGGCTCCTGGAGTAAGTTCCTGCCATTGATAGAGTTTTCCTACAACAACAGTTACCAGAGTACTATAGGGATGGCTCCCTACGAGATGTTGTATGGAAGGAAGTGTAGATCTCCTATTCATTGGGATGAAATGGGAGAAAGAAAATACCTAGGTCCAGAATCAGTGCAACGGAATAATGAAGCCATAGAAAAGATTAAGGTCAGAATGCTTGCCTCTCAGAGTAGGCAAATGAGTTATACAGATCTGAAGTGCAAAAATGTAGAATTTCAAGTTAGAGATCATGTGTTCCTACGGGTGTCTCTGATGAAGGTGATATGATGTTTTGGAAAAAGGGGCAAGTTATACCCTAAGTTTACAGGGCCTTTCGAGATTCTTGAAAAGGTTAGACTGGTTGCATTTTTTCTAGCCTTGCCTCCAGCTCTTTCAGCAATTCAGAATGTGTTTCATGTTTTTATGTTACAGAAATACGTTATAGATCCTATGCATGTGCTGAGTCATGAGAATCTTATAATCTGGGCTATTGCTATGTTATTGATTATGTTTTTTTTTACTGAGTCTGTTGACTCACAGATATTGTTTGCATGTGTAGGTAAGGGCAAGGCTAAGGTTGAGCAGCCGTGTGAGCGAGCAGATGAAGATTGTACATGTCGAGGCAGTTAAGCTTGGAGCGTACGATCTTTGGGACAGCTGGGCATCTTTTGAATTGTCGCTAGACGACAACTTTTGTACTATGCACTGTAAAACTTTTGTAAATATTTTATTAACGGGATCTCGGTTTAATATAAGTGAATTATTTTGGGTATTTATAAATAATTAAATAAAGTTCTAATTATTCACGATTTTCAATAAACTCGTTGATTAGCAATGAGCTACACAATTAAATTAAGAATCACGTTAACACGCCTAAACTAGTAGGGTGTTACAATGGTGCTCAGCACGTTCGCTGAGTGTTTGGTGGTGCTCAACATGTTCATTGAATCATTTCATGGTGCGTAGAGCCTATGGTGAGTCTTTTTTTGATGCTCAGAGCCTATGCTGAGACTTTTATCATTTCCATGGTCGAAGCCAAGGATGTTACTCTCTAACTCAAAATAAAGATCAATTTTACTTAGCCCTGAGCTAAAGTTTTTGTTGTTTTGGTTCTACCATTTCGCACATAATGTTATTGAAATTCCTCATGTATTTCATTTATTCTTGAAATTAACAACTTCAAATGGTAGAAAGTTAGTTGCAAAATAATATTTTTCTGTAGTATATTCTATTTATCGAAACTAATATTTCTGTAAAGACATTAAGTTCCAAGTGTTTAGTACCACCCTTCCATTGCTAACTTCCTTGAGGATGTATCTCACTTTGCCTAGGACCTCATGGATCCAATATGGTCCATCCTAATGTGGCTCTAGATTCTTTGAAGCTACCGATCGCTTTTTGAGCACCCATTCTCCTACTGAAAAGGTTCTTTAGTTGAGTTGAGCTCTCTGATGCTTCTCGTCTGCTCTCAAATATTTCACTTGTCTGATTTGGGTGATTTGCGAACTTGTTCTAGCAGATCAAGATTATGAGAGATCTAAGCATGATTCTGATCCTCGTCTTTTACGATTTCACTTCGTAAGGTCAGTAAACCTATGTATGTTAGAATTAGTGCTTCCATTCCATAGACCGTGGAAAAATGATGTTTCTCGTGTTGGGGGTTCTTTTATTGGTTCAGTACGCCCATAAAACCTTTGGTAGATCTTCTTGCCACTTAGCTTTACTGCTCTTCAAGTCTTTCTTAATATTATTGAAGATGGTCTTATTTGTTGCCTCAACTTGTCCATTTCCTTGTGGATATGTGACGAAAGAAAAGTTTAAGTTGATCTTCAAAGTGTCAAAGAGCTCTTTAACTTTGACGAAAGAAAAATATTCTCCTGAAGATATGTGCTCACTTCCTCCTGAAATGAGACTTAGAAAAGTCTTTTCTCAAAGAACCATATTTGTCAAATCTTCTCTTCAACTTATTATATAAACTAGGGGTGTACGTCGGTCGGTTTAGTCGGGTTATAGCATATTTTTATCAACCTAATATAAATATCGAGTTGCAAATATTTAATCGTAACCCGCCCAATCAAAAATTAGAGAAAGTTCAACCTGCCCAATACTTTCGTCGGTTTGGTCGGGTTAGCCCGTCCAAACCGTTCTTCACTTTCTTTTTATAATTATTATTGTTAGTTTTTACTATTCATATAATTAGATTTTAAAAAAATAAAAGCATATTATTTATATTTCAAGTTAAAAAATACTATAGTTTAAATTAATTTTAAGAACCTTAATATAAGATAAATATAATTGAGTAAACATAAAATAATTGAATAAAATAATTAAAAAAAAGTAATTAAATATGGTAGAGATTTTAAACTTTAACTTCAATATCCAAATACAATAAAAATTATTAACTATAAAGTCTAAGTTTTAAGTTAAACACTAAAATGTATAAACTTTAAATACAAAATAGTTTAACTAATAAATGTAATTTATGTGATATAATATATACACTTCTATAAAAATATATAAATCGGTTTAATTCGGTTTATTCGGGTTAATTGGGCGGTTTAGAATAATTTGTAAACCACCCAATATATTCATTGGGCGGTTTGGATTTTCATTGTATTATTTCGGGTTGTATTTTTTGTCGGTTTATTCGGTTTGGTTTGGACGGTTTATTCGGGTTGGGCGGTTTGTAAATTTTGTTGAACACCCCTAATATGAACAACAAGAGATCATTACAAGAAAACAAAAATCTAGTTAAACACTCCAAGTTTTTACAAAAGAAATACTCTTCTCACAAAATTAAGATATTGAAATAGGAGACTAGAAGAGATAAAAATATTTGGTTGCTCTCTTAGTACTATTTATAGATCATAGAAACTCTAAAGACAGCCACAAATATGTTCTTACAACTGCCACAAACTTTCCCTACCCTACATAAAAATCAATCATCATTAAAATCTACCAAATCTACGGTGACAAATTCGCAAACTGATGTGGCAAATCAAATAGGATCAAGCTTTGTTTTCTTATAACTACACAACCATAATTTTGGCTCTAATACTTGCCATAAAAATATCACAATATATGCTATATACATAGAAAAATTGAAAATATCAATTAATGATTTATGTCAATCAATTATGACCAAATATAGCAATATTAAAAACTTTCTATATAAAATCATTCCAAAAAAAAAAGAACTTTCTATAAAAAGAATTTCTTCTCTACTATGCAAAAAAAATATCAACTAAATACAAATCAACCATAGCTAATGATTGACAAAATAAAATCAATTTTTAATTTTTTTTTTTAAATATGCAAAATAAATTGAATAATATTTTGATAATTACTTTGCCAAAAAGTAATTACATTGCTTTTAGATGAAACAATTGTGTTTCTGTTAAAGACTCGCCACATCATAGCATCAACTATTTTTCATTTGAATCACCTCAGAATTACTTTTTTACCTCGATATTATTTTTGTCACTTACAATTTGTATAGGAAAAAGTAATTTATTGCTTTCCATAATTTTGAGCATTTATAATTTTCTTTGAACTAGAGTACTTATATTTTTGAAATTAAGATATTATTTAATCTCTCTCACAATTTTCATGATTTCTGAATAATTTATGATGCTAAAAATAAGTTCCAAATAAAAAGTTTCGCATATGCGTACAAATCAATTTTTATAGGTTTTTTTTTAACAAAAGTTTACAAAAGTGTGGTTTTTTTTCTATATATATATACATATTATTTATGGGATTTTTTAAAAAAAATGTTAAAAAAATATGAAGGAAATAGTATAAAGTAACTGATTATCTTTAATAGTTTTTCTCGTTTTTCTTTTTTAATTTTTTATTCATAAAATACATTTTTTTTTTTCTAAAAAATAAACAATTTTTCACACACACTGTATTGAAAGCCCATAACTATATAAAAATTTCCTCCTCTTGTTTTACATATGTTAGGATTTATAAAATACTCAAGAAATACAAATAATCAGAGATCTAATTATATTTCAAAAGTGCTATAAGAAACCCTAACCTAAAATCATTGTTGAAGATTGCAGGGGTTATGATCTTTCAAGAATATTATATTTCTTTGAAGTATTTTTTTTATGGAAAATGAGAGAATACAGGAACCTTAGTGTTTTTTGAGGACCACTATCTATTTATAGTTTCATCATAGAATGAGTTATAAGTATTTATAATTTAACCCATCAACAAATTATAAATCAACTTATGGTATCTACACATTATCTTCATGTCAATTTAATATTTTTTTAATATCCATAACATAATTAGTCATTTAACTTTGTATCATACTTTATAATAGCATATATATTATCTGCCCTTAATAAAATTTTAATCCAGCAAGATATTGACTACTATAGTTATATATATATATATATAGTACATAATATTTTCAAGAAGTATACTCAATGACACTATAGTGATACCATAACATTTCTATGAGTGTATATAAATCCTACAACCATTTCCAAAAAAGAAGTTTGTATATTAGACTAAATAGTTTAATTAGGAAATTTGAATGAATTAATAAGAAGCATTTAATCATGGTGACCATCACAAACACATTAATTACTCTTGTAAAAGATTATTAGTCTAACTTTTTGGTTTTTTTCTCCTTTTTAATATAAATTTCTTTAGGTGTAAAGATTTAAAATTAGTACTACTAGCTAGTGATGATGATAAGAAATTTCTTACTAGTGTTGAGTTGTCGGCCTTGTCTCTTGCTAGTGCTCTTACTAATGGACTCACCAACATATAAAACATTGTCTCTCTCTCTCTCTATATATATATATGCCTAATTAGTAATTAATAATTAATTAATGCTTCATTTTGTTGTTATTATAAATTTGATTTGGAGTGTAACCCAATTTGTCTCAATCCATTGACTTAGAAAAGTGATGACCAAAAGTGTGTAACTCATCACTAAAGTGGTGTTTCATGTTTGGTACCACGGAAAATATACTAAGATGAACCTACTTTGGAAAATTTGGTCTTTCTCTCCTTACATTATATTATATATTTATATATATAAAGATATGAATTTAGTGGCCCAAATAAATTCTAACCACTACACTAGAAAGAAAGAAAGAAACTGTATACATATAATGCTAACATGACGTACGTAGTAGGGAAATATTTACTAAAGTCTAAGTACTACTCAAGTTTGTATTGTACTACTTTGGGTTTATGTGTGCACTATATATACTATAAAGGGCTCGTTTGGAACGCCGTATTAGGCCGTATTGTATTGTATTGTATTATATTGAATTGGATTATATATCATATTTTTATATAATACTATGTTAAACTTTAATTTATACTAAAATATTATATATTTAGGTGTCCATAAAAGTTAATACCACATATAGTTTTACATAAAAATATTGCATAAAATACAATTCAATATAATACAATACAATACAATACGACCTAATACGGCGTTCCAAACGAGCCCAAATGGGTATAAATAATATAACAAAAAATATTGGCGGCAATATTATTTCAACTAAATTTAAAATTTTTAACCCCCAATAAATTAATTTTTGGTATTAAATTTTTTTAAATTGACTATTTTAGTATTTATTTTTTTGTCCAAAAGATACTGTTAAGTGCCAAATATGATAGCGGCCATGTATAAAAATGTACATGTCATGTTCATATTAGTTTACATAATTTTAATTATTTTAATATTAAATAAATAATTTTAAGATATGAAAAATAATTAAAAATAATAAATAAAATTTAACAATATTTTTTTTTTCTTTTTTATCTTATTCTCTTTCTTTTACTTTTTTTTCCTAACCTAATTTCCAACAGCACTCCCTCTCTCTTCTGTTCTCCTTCTCACACAGTTTCTGTCTCTCTCTCTCTCTCTCTCTCTCTCTCTCTCTCTCTCTATACAGTTTCTCTCTGTCTCTCTCTTATGTTCTCCTTCTCGCACAAATTCCCTCTCTCTTCCATTCTCATTCTCGCACAACCACAACAAGGTCCCCTCTGGCCACCTTCAATCTAAACGAACATTACAAAAAATCTTATTTTTAGTCACAACAAAATTTGTGACTAAAAATGAAAAAATTGTGACTAATTATAAATTATTATTCTTATGTTGTGACTAAAAGGTCCGTGGCTAAAGGTATTAGTCACAAAAATTACAATTTGTTGTGACCAAATGTATTTTTAGTCATAATAATTGTTGTGACTAAAATTAAATTAGTGACAACTTGTAACTAAATACTATATGTTTTAGTCACAAGTAACATTTTATTGTGAGTAAAAGTCACATTTAATCACAAAAAATTATGTTGTGACTAAAAAATTGTCACTAAAAATAGCAGTTTTTTGTAGTGGAATACCAAAACCCAACTTCTCGACCTTACAAACCCATTCTTTGAAGTTTTTCTTTCTTGCCTTGACCTTGCCGGAAACCAACACCAGAACAATTGTTATTCTCCCTCTCCCACGAATTTTCGCCCATTTTCATCTAATTCTCCCTCTTCCGCAACTCTTAATCAATACCACATAGTCGCAGGGGTTCACCAGTTCATAGTTGGGTTCATCGTGGTTCAATGGGTCTGTCGAAGAAGAAGAAGGAACGAGGAAGGGAGAGATCTGATGGTTCTAGTCGCTGAAGAAGAAGGAGGAGGAATAGGGGAGATCTGATGGTTTTTGCAGAAGAAGAATGAGGAATAGGAGGAAATCTAATAGTCTGTTGGGTTCGCTTGTTCATCTTCTCCAACCACAGATGAAGAAGAAGGAACCCCGATGGTTCCAAAAGAAAGAAGAAGAAAAGAAAAAAAAAACATAGTTATTTTTTTTATGATTTTTTAAATATTTTAATTAATTAAAATTATGTGGGCTACTAAAAATTTGTTACGTGTACACTGTGACATATTTACCGTGGCACTTTCCAGAAACTTTTGAATGGAAATGGTAAATAGCTATCAGAAGTGAGGTTTGAAGGATTTTACCACTAAATTAATTTATGTGATTAAGTGTCACTAATCATAGAGTTCAGATAATATTACCTACACAATGTGTAATAATGATTTAATTATCAATAATTTTAGTCACATAATTATTTTCGATGTTAAATATTTCCCAAAATTATGACCGTTAATGAAATATGAGATTTTCGTTAAACAATTAGCAATTTACTCCTTAATGTATTTGTACTGTCGTATTTTAGGCAAAATATAAAAAAAATTATACTTACTATGGGATTTTAAAAGTTCTTATGATAAATATGACATATTTAAGTTTGATCAATTTATATGGTATTTTTTTTTTAGATCTTTTTATGGTATTTAATATGCCATATATATGTAAATTAGGTTTTCGAATCCCATATTTGTCTAGGTAGATTTATTTGTCACTGATGCCGGAAAAGTCGCCGGAGTTTGCTGTCAGTGCCAGAAAAATCACTGGAGTAGCAGTCGATGTCGAAAAAGTCATCGGAGTTGCTGCTAACGCCAAAAAATTTGTCAGAATTGGCATTATCACTAAAAAAATTACCAAAAAAATGATTCTTCATCAAGAAACTAATAAAATCTAGTAATACATCATATTTTTAGCACTATTAATTGTACGTTTGTTATATTATTTGTTACAACTTTTTAGATGAGATTTGAGATGAATATTTTAATAATTAGATGACATGAATTTCTCTTGAACTTTTGACTAAATAATTGTTTTTGAAAACTAATAGAAGGATTAACAATATATAATAAAGTGAAACGTTCCATATTATATTGTGGCAAAGTTTGGCCAAAAAATCACAACAACAAATATCCGAGCACCAAGAAATCACAATGTGATTACAACAATAAAAAAACAATATGAGCATTGACAATATACATAGGTATATACATTTTGTGCTTAAAGCCTATATACTTACTAAATAAATAAATAAAAATACTATTTTTTTTCATACAATTATTATTTAATTTGTTGTTGTTGTTGTTGTTTTTCTTTTTTTGGAAAAATGAAATATCAACTTCATTAAAATTAGCATTCTGAATACAAGATAGTATGAAGGTCAGCCAGAACATTATCCTCAAGAATGCTACGATCAGAGTAGAATCAAGAGCGTCTAGCCACAAAATAGGCCACTCGATTTGCTGATCGTTTAATAAAACGTAAACTAATATTAGGTGAAGAAGACAATAAAATTTTACAATCATTAGTAATGATCAAGCCAAAGACTAAATATTATTTAATTTGTTGTTAATAACTAAAACAACACAAGAATATTTTTGATATTATTCAGTGAAAAAAAATAAAAATTGACCTTCTCTCAATTAATTCTACCAAGCTTTTTCCACTATAATATTATTGGTTAATGTTAGTCTCAAAAGTTATACACTCACAATTAACATTTGGAATGGAAGAATCTCTAAAATCCATGTATATATACACATAATATCCAAATATCAAAAATATCTCTCAACAAATTCTTAAGTTTTACTTATCACTATAAAAATTTTATTTTTAATATGTATTTTTAGTCATAATATTTGTTGTAACTAAAACTAAATTATAATATCCAAATACCAAAATATCTCTCAACAAAATTCTTTAAGTTTCACTTGTCATTACTTTTTATTTACAACAAAACTTTAAAAGTAAAAAAAAAATAGTGACTAATTATAAATTATTATTTTTTTACATTGTGACTAAATGTATTAGTCATAAAAATTACAATTTATATTGTGACTTCATGTATTTTTAGTCATAAAATTTGTTATGACTAAAACTAAATTAGTAACAATTGTATCTAAATATTATGTTTTAGTCACAAGTAATTTTTTATTGTAACTAGAAATCATATTTAGTCAAAAAAAATTATATTGTGGCTAAATAATTGTCACTAAAAATATTTTTTTTAATTGTAGTTTGTATTATTATGTCCCATAATTTGATAGAACACACAAATAAATGAAACCACCCACCTTTTAGTACCTCTCAAAAAATATATATCAGGAAAAGTAATTATTACTTTAAAAAAAATGGCCTTATTAAATTGTACCTATTCACACTATTCTCTAATATTTTGGTGTTAGAATCTAAGTTATATATATAGACTTTACTTATTATTAATTGGTACCTTAACAAAAAAGAATAATATTATACACTATTATTTATTTATTTATTTGAGATGAGAAGACTTTATTAGATAAATAATAAGAAGTATGATTTTAATTAATAAATTAATTAAGATCAAAATATTTTGTCCACAAATTACATGTTGGATCACTTTGGAGAAATCACACCTATTTACTTAAACTCACTCTCTAGTGAATATATATTTAATCTATTCTAGAGTAATATAATATATGTCAAAATTTGGGTAATAGAATAGGGTGAGAAGACATGTAATTTGGGAACATATATATAATAATATTTCAATTCTTTAATCAACCAAACATGTGAGAATGTGAGTGGTTTGGTGCCATATAGCCAATCAATAATCATGACTTCTAAAATTATGATACAATGGGCACCAAGAAAATAAATGTTTGGATTAGAGGACTTTCCAAATTAAACAAAAATAATGAAAGGTAAATAGTACTAATTATTAATTAATTGTATTGATAAATTGATATAAAGTGGGATTTGATACCCTCAAAGGCATATATGTTGGTTTGAAGACAGAAAGAAAGAAAAGCAGATTGACTTATGAGAAAGAAAGAAAGAAAAAATGTGATAATTAACTCAAAAGGCAAAAGCCAATTTGCTGACAATAGAGTCTAAGCCATGCAATTGTGCCAATATACACTATTTGGTATATGTGTGCACATGCATACACTTTCATTGCTTCTCTAATTTATATTATTTTTACATATATATTTTCAACATATTATGGTTAAGTTGACTTTATTTTTTGGGTTAGTGTTGATGGGCTTATATGAAGAAATAAAACAAGCACTCTTATCATCATGATTTTTCTTACAATATTTTTAGTGGGGTGCACCATGGGACACCAACCAAACACACCCTAATGATGCCAACTTTAATGTATATATATTCTACCCCATAAAAACCCCATAGGTGTACCCTTCTCTTCTCCCCAACCATTATATATATCCCTACCCAAAACACCCACTAATTTATAGAGTTCATCACAAATTTTTGTGCCAAACATTATGGCTCTTATTAGGATCAACACTTCTACTACTACTACCTTTCTTCTACTTTCCCTCCTTACAATATTATTCCTCATTACTCTTTCATCAGGTAAATTATCTATATTATAATCATCATTTATTATTGTATGTACATATTATATAAATATTCATTATTATGTAATTTTTATATTTTGGCAGTTGAAGGGTTCAAGGTGGCCACTACTACTAATATTCCCATTCAAGCACTTCAAGAGGTACTTAATTATAATTCTATGAATTTTCAAGAAATGTGTTTGATTATATAATTAAAGTTTTGCTAACAAAATGCATATTTTTTTGTATTATTTGGAAAATGAGAAGAAGGGTATTATTACAAATACAAAGATTGGTAGGAAGCTTGCAATGATTAAAGTTGAAGCTGTACTTGATTATGATGATGCTGAACCTAATCCAAGGCACGACCCTAGAAGGAGAAGATCAAACCCTTAATTTAATTATTATTATTATTATTATTATATTAATAATACTATAAATATATATATATATATATGCTATTATTATTATATATTATTATATCTAGACATGCATGAACCTAAAAATCCCACTAGCTCTTTCTCTATCTCTCTATTCAGAGGTTTTGGTATTATGATCAAATATATATGATGAAGAGATATGTTTTATGTTGTAATTTCATCTAAATTATATTATAGTTTATTAGGAGTGTTTTTTTATTATTATTAATTAGAAGTAGTAGTAGTATTAGTATTAGTAGAGACTACTTGATTGTAATAATACTACGTGGGTATGTAATAGTATTATAATTCAAAGTATGAAACTTACTATATACATATTATACTTGTGTACTTTCTATTAAGAAACTGTACTTTCCAAACGTAGCCTTTATATATACATAAACAATATTAATTTAACTTTTAATTAACCTAATAGACCAATTGGTTTGCACCAGCATGTAAAAGTTAGATATATTTACATATATAAATCTATAAAAGAAAATATTTTATAAAAAAAGATAATTAATGCTGAAAAAAAAATACATCAATCTTTTTATATTGAAAAATGGGTCTATGTTATTAATTAATATTAGTTTGCCATTCAAATATGTTATACCCTAATTCTTATATTTCATGATCATCGACTACTCAGTAGCCATTGATATCTCAAAGTAATTACTTAATGGAATAAGGGCGTTTGGTATGAGGTGTTCAAAATAATTTGATTATAGGGAATATTATGAAGGAGAATATGATTATAGGAAAATGTGTAAACTGTGTTTGGCTGTGTAGGGTAATATGTAATCATATTATTGTTAATTAAGTTACACTGTTTGGTTGAGTACAAGAATCTTATATATATATTATTTTAAGAAATTAAAATAAAAATATTTTTTATTATATCTATTTAATGTTAATTACATATAAAAATAAAATAGTTATTTATTAAAGAAATATATTTATTAATTAGTAAACATTAAATTTTATTGTATTTTTTATTAATTAAAATGAACATTTGTATATATTTTATCACTATGTTATTTATTTTTGTTAGATATATTATTTATGTACACCATCCGTATAAAATTTTTGTATAATAAATATATATATGTTATTGCTAATAATATAAAATAACTTTTTAATTGATCTCACAGATTAAATATATACATCGTAATATTTTATTTATAATAAATGATAATATTATTGGTATTTAAATTTATTTATTAATTCAAAAATATTATTCAAATTAATATGATGGAAGGTAATAATTCAATCCTACCCATTTTTAAGGTATGAACATTACCCTTCTCAAGGGTAGTTATATTACTAGGGGAATAATATTCCAAGGCTAAACTCTCCAAACAAACAAGGTAATGTTTCACATTACCATTCCCTTACTAAGATTAACCTATTCCATTAATTGGGTTGTCCTAGACAATAATCTTAGTACAAAATCATATAGCACTAATAAGTTACAAAATACAACTGTTTGTTTGTAACTAATTGATATGGTAATTTTATTTATCAGAAAAAAGAAAGTTGTCAATTTGCACAAAGCATCTAAAATTGTATTTTTGAACATATTTATTTATGAATTTTTTTTACTTTTTTACGAACGTTTATTTTATTTTTTTTAGTTATTATTTACTTTTAAATAACGTTAATTTCAAATTGCAAAAACATTATATATAATGTTGTTACAATATTTTTTCAAAACAACTAAAAATAACGGTCCATATTTTTATAAAATATAGTAACAATAATTCGTAAAAAGAATAATAGTAGATTCGTTAAAAAAAAACTTTTTTTTTCATGTTTTGGTATTTATGAATAATCAAAAAAAAAAAAAAAAAATAGTAGACCTTAAACCATCTTTAATGTAAGGACATGCAAACCACCTTCAATATCAAGAAATTACAAATTTTATTAGTTTTTATATATTTCTGTGCACAAATATAATTTTTTTCAAAAAAATTATTTTATGGAAAAAATTGAAGAAAAAAATTTAAAAAAAAATGAGAAAATTAAGCAAACATAACCAAATACTCTTAGGGTAACCAGTTACCATAGGGAGTGTAACCAGTTACCATAAGAAGAGTAACCGTTTACCTTATACTGTTTTCGTATATTTTTTAACTTTTTTCTAAAATTTTCTCATAAAACAACTTTTTAAAAAGAAAAAGTCATATTTCTTCAAACTAATACCTTAAAACCCATAAAAATGAAAATTTCACCAATATTAATGGGTCATGATCCAGCCCACGAATTTTTCAGAACAGGTTGGCAAGCTAAATTAGGCGAAAACCTCTCTAGCTAACATATGATACAATGTCACACAAGACAAGAAGAAAAAAATTGGGAAATTTGACTTAACATGCATACATTAGGTAAAAAATAAAAATTTAAACCAAAGTTAACTCATATTGGTAGAATAGGTATACTTCCCAAAATACCCGGCCTTCCTACACCCAAACCTATTCCTCCTCTTCCCTTTCTCTTTCTCTCTTCTCTAACTTCACAAACCCATATTTTCTATCATTCTCCCTAATTAAATCACACTAAATTCTTGTGTAAAGTAAAAAAATTTAGTTACTCCTAGCTACTCCAAGCTCACATTTGAGGTGCATTGGTGGTTAGATTTTTTTTTATTTGAGGAAGCACGGGCAGGACGAATTTAATGGGTAAGTGATTTTCTTGATTTTGTTTGTTGTTGACAATTATAGGGAAATTTGAAAAAATATGCATAAAATACTTTAATATTTTATGTCTAAACTAATACTTTTCAACATTGAAAAAATATGACCACTTTTTTAAAACTCCAAAAATACCCCTCTCAAAACCCTTTATCTCTCCTTCCCTCAAACTCTCTCTGCCTCTTCCCCTTCACCCGAACCCACATCGCACCCCCCCCCCACACACACACAACCCACTCCGACTGACCACTCCGACCGAGACTTACACCCACCATTCCGACCCTCATCACCGCGCCACAGAGGAGGCCCACTTCGGCACGGATGAGACCTGAACGGTGCCCAACAATGTCCAAGGTTCAGATCTGCGATTTGGGGAAATCGCAGTTTGGGGAAGACAATGGCCCGATGGGGTCCGATGCATGTGTGAAAAAAATTCTATTTTTGGGTCTGACGGGTCCAATGCATGTGTCGAAAAAACTTTTGGGTCTGACGGGTCCGATGGGGGTCTGATGCATGTGTTGGGTAAAAAAATTTTTGGGTCCGACGGATCCTATGGGGACTCGATTGGGGTTTGATGGGTATGAAGAAAGAGAGAAGAAGAGAGGGGATAGGAGATAATGTAAATGGGGATATTTTAGGGATATTGTAAAATGTATCATATCCCACAAATATTACATGTTATGTATTTAGGGGGAAAATATTAGATATTTGTAAGCATAAAATTCAAATTTCCCTTGTTATATTTAGTTTATAATATTATTTTGATGCTCTCTCTATTAGTTGTTGCTGTTTTATACTGTTTTTTGTGTGGAATTGGTTGTTTTACAAGTTTTCTACATTTTTTTGGTTTCTGGTTTTTTTTTTTTTTTAGTCCGGTGGGAGTGTGATGGTGGCCCGATGGTTAGTTTAGATTGGAAGTTAGGGAAGATGTCTATATAGGTTCGATGGTATGTTTGATATAGGCCTGATAGGTTAAGGTGGTCCAATATATATAAGACCTATGGTTGGTTCGATGTACAATAAGAATGTGGTTTAGTGGTCAGGTTCGATGGTGTCCGGTTGTTATTTGTTGAAATTGATCATATGTGGTACGATGTTGGTCTGATATGGTCCGACGTTGTCCAATGCTTGACTGATTTATGGCTTTTATAGAGGACTTTTTTTTATCAATTTTCTCTTAAATTTTTGTTCTAAATTTTTAATTGTGTTTTTTAATGTCCGTGGATGATAAGTTTAACTATTTTTGCATTCATTATGTATAATGGTGTTTGGGATCTTGAGGGTAGAAATTGGGTTTATAATCGAGCTATAAATTTGACATTCGAGATTGATATGAATGTAAGCTACTCACGTTTGATTGATCTTTTGTATGAAAAACTCGATGTTGACAAAGGGTAGTATGACTTGAAATTGAAAGTGAATTATAAGTACATGAAAGGCTTAATGTATCACCTTGAAGTAATTGAAAATGATAAGCGTCTAAGGTTATTTTTGGCTATGCTTGTGTAGAAGCTAGATGAATTTACTCTCCTGTTTGTGACTTTGGTGAAGAAGAATATATGTATCGGTCCTAGTCCCACGCCAAATACTATTAAAGATACTCATAGCGAGGTTGGGACTTTTGTTCCAAAAAAATTTAGAGGTGTTGGTGGCCGATGTGTTACCTGAATTAAATACTATGATGTCGACAGCTAATATTGTAGCACAAATGATGAGTTTGGTGATGGTCTAGACCCTGAATAGAATTTTGAAGGCGATGATGATGTAAGAGACAACCAAAATATAAAAGTCTCTGATGTTGTAGCTTTGAACCTACTCCACTATTGTACCAAAGACCCAAGCAACAAACTCATAGAAGACCCCGTAGAGAAGATCGTCAAATACCTAGTACTAGTAGTATTCATCTAGACAAAACCAGTAACGCTAGAAGAACTACTAATGCTAGAAGGACCACTGATAGTAGAAGTCCTACTGATGCTAGAGGAACCTGTTGACGGTAAGAACTTATCAACAAAATAACAAAAACTTAAAATGATATTTAAATAGTGAACTAAATATATAACACAAACTTAATTTTTGTGTCAAATTTAACACAAAATTTATATCTGGTCTAAAATATTAGTAAATTATATTACCTTACACTAATTTCAAAAAAAAAAAACAAACAAACAAACTTTTCCTATATTTTTATTTACAAAATTTAAGAAAATAATATTTAGTGCCACAACAAGGTACGACTTTTTGGCTGCAAATGAATCTAGTAATCAGTTTTTAATAATATATACTTGTATATATAATTCAAAATCTAGTTCTTTCCATTGTAGAGCTTATATTAATAGTGGCTGAGTCAAGTTCCACTCTTCAATATTTGACTCAAAATATTGACAATATTATTCAATTAATTATCTGCATTAAAAACAGCTGATGAAGATGATGAAGAAAGAATATACATATAGTCATGATATTACTGTAATGACGTTTGCCTGTTTTTTCATTCTTTGAATTATCAAACGTTTGACTATAACATAACAAAGTCTCTTTCACCAATTGAGAATTGGGATTTCACATCTGCAAGAGCCACATATAATTTTTTATGTTGTTGTTAAACAATAATTTTAAGGCGCGTCCAAAATAATATTAGGCGTCGTAATATCTAATAACAATATGACACTTATTTTATAAATCACCGCATATGTAATTTAGTTGTAGAAATTTATAATTTGTAATATGAGGTTGAGGGAATTCGAACTAACTCGGAGTAATTATTACATTTTATTATATTTGTACCTTATTTTAATATTGTTCTTATATATTTTGTGCTTTGTTTTTGTCTCTCTCATTGTGAAGAGGTTTGATTCTCTTCTCTTACTATAAGTGTATATTGAATTTAAGATTGTGAATAGATTTGAGAATTGTTACAATATTCAATGATACTAATCATTGTAAACATCTATTAATGAGTTAAGAAAATTATATGTAACGTCCCCGCTTTAAATCTTTATTGGGCCCTTACACCCACGGACTAATGGCTCTTATACACGGGTACGTCACTCTGGCTACTTCATGGACTAATGACTGACCCTACAGATTAACACGAGTGTTTCCAGCATGCTTTGTCCTCACTCGCACGCTTCCTGGGAAAACTTCCCAAGAGGTCACCCATCTTGAAATTACTCCCAAGTCAAGCTCGCTTAACTATGGAGTTCTTTCGTGATGGGCTACCGAAAAACAAGATGCACCTTGTTGATATAGGTACTACCAAACAATCCATCTAAGTCATCTTCAACTGTGTAGTCACATACCTACACAGCCTCAGAATCATCCCACTTGACCTTCCCCAGGCGGTATGGGATTGCACAGCTTACCCGGTATTTCCCCTTACGGATCACGGGAATACTGACTGTCACAATTACCCCCCCTTACGGGGTCCGACGTCTTCGTTGACCACATCCTCCTGGGAAGTTTTCTCAAGAAGTGTGTGAGTGAGGACAAAGCACGTTGAAAACACTTGTGTTGGTCTGTAGGGTCAGTTGTCAGTCCATAAAGCAGCCAGAGTGGCGTACTCGTGTATAAGAGTCATTCATTCCGTGAGTGTAAGGGCCCAATGGAGGCTTGAAGCAGGGGGTGATTGTGACAGTCAGTATTCCCGTGATCCGTAAGGGAAAATATCGGGTAATAAGCTGTGCAATCCCACACTGCCTGGGGAAGGTCAAGTGGGATGATTCTGAGGCTGTGTAGGTATGGGACTACACAGTTGAAGAGGGCTTAAATGGATTGATTGGTACTACCTATATCAACAAGGTGCATCTTGTTTTTCGGTAGCCCATCTCGAAAGAACTCCACAATTAAGTGTGCTTGACCTGGGGCAATTTCAGGATGGGTGACCTTCTGGAAAGTTTTCTCAAGAAGCGTGTGAGTGAGGATAAAGCACGCTGGAAACACTTGTGTTGGTCTGTAGGGTCAGTCGTCAGTCCATAAAGTAGCCAGAGTGGCGTACTCGTGTATAAGAGTCATTTATTCCGTGAGTGTAAGGGCCCAATAGAGACTTAAAGCGGGGAGGTTACATTATACTTTTATACTTTATACTTTTAGTATTAGACTTTACCCATACCTTTACTAATTTGATATTCTTTTCAATTTTCTTTTGAAAAAATAATAATTATATAAAATATATGTATCAAAATTATTATCATTTTGAGTAGTATTTTGTTTTTAGACGTTTTGATAATGATGACACTATTATATTTTGCTTCTTTTCTTTTTCTAAAGGATTATGTTTTTTTGCTTTTGAGTGTGGGCAGGCAAAACCTAGTTGGCTACATTAATTATTAGGTTTTCATTTTTATATTGGTTTAAAAATGTTAAAACTTGATTTTTTAACTATACTAGCTTTTAGTGAAAACGACAATACAAAATAGAAAATGACGGTTATTAGATTATTAGACCAATTTTAAGAGAGTTGATATTGGTGCTTGTAAGTAAAGTTATATGACATTATAAAATAATATTTTTATAGAGAGGGGACAAGAAAGAATGCTCTCTCTTGGCACTAATGTCAAACTAATTTGTTATTCATAATTCTTTTTCCTTTTTTCTTATGGCTAAATAGTACTTTTTCCCACCGAACTTTGACATGTACTAAATCGACATCGTACCCCCTGAATTCTTTTGGCTGTTAAAATTCCCCCGAACTATTGAGATTGTTAAATTTAAGAATTTTTGTCTAATTTTAGTAAAAAAAATTTTAACATGAGGGGCATGATTTAGTACATATCAAAGTTTGAGGGGCATGATTTGGTAAATATCAAAGTCTGGGGAGCATAGTTTTGTACATAAACAATTACTGAAACAGTAAAATTGAATGAAATTAGACAAAAGTTCTTAAATTTAACAATCTCAATAGTTCGGGGGAATTTCTAACGGCCAAAAAAGTTACGGGGGCACGATTTAGTACATGTCAAAGTTCAGGGAGAAAAATTACTAATTAGTCTTTTCTTATTGATTAACTTAAGTAAAATAAAATTTGTGAGATCCATCAAACACCAAAATAAAGTGCTCCATTGGAGGTGCCCTTCCATTGTCTCATTTAATATATTAACATAAATCTAACTATGAGTTTGTATACTAATTGGTCTAGAAACTACATATGACAATATGAACATCAACTTACTCTCATTTCTTGTTCGATGGTTTATCGATAATTTAAAATATTGAAGCAGTTTTCTCTTAGTTGAATCTAATCGTTTTGCTGTACTATTTTCTTACGAGTACTAACTACTTTTTAATTGTAAGCTTAAATGAATTACATATTTTTTTTTACCAACAATATACTTAATTTTTGTTATTGATTTTTATATGTTTAACTTTTAAATGTATACTTAAGATTAATTATATTATAATTTTGTATAAAAGAATGTGTAAAATTTTGTGTCCCTATGACAACATTCAAAATAAATTAAATCTCATTTGCTCATCATATAATCGCAAAGCCATCCATCCATGTTTATTTTTTTTATATAAATTATGAAATTTTATCAATAGCAATCAACTGAAATAATAGCATACAATTTAATCGGGACACCTCCTCCGTTGGAAACAAGATCGAGATTAGAATTAGAAAAATGAGCTAAACAATTAACCGCTTAATTCTCAGATCGTTTGACAAAAACTCCTTTTAATTGCAGATAACTTATTATTCCCAACCACTAATAGTAATTTGATGGCAAGTCATCAAAGAACAAAGAAGAACTAACAATGAAACAAAATCATATCACACATAAAATACTAAAACACTTAAAATTATATCACAGAGACAAGACTAAAATACTCAAAACTATGTCACAAAGACAAGACTAATCGCAATAGCAAAAATCGAATTGAAATAGCAGAACACAACCCCAACCAAACTGCATCAATGTCCAAAGAAGGCCAACGAACCTATAGCTATAAATTTAAGAACGAAAAATCTTAATTTTTTAAATTAGTTCACAACTCTATAATGTAATTAGAAAAGTGTAAAATAATCTATCAATTTTGTTTTAAAACATCTATATCTATTAATTGGATGTTTTATGAAAAGTCTACAATGAGAAAACGACATAACACCCACAAAGCCAAAAACGACATCAAAAGAAAATAGGACACCAATATAAACGACATGCAATGTAAAAAGGAAGAAAATTTTGAACTTATGTTAAAACGGCCACAACAATACCATAAATACTAAACAGACACACTTATAAATTTGAAAAAACATTGGCTATGAAAGGACAGAAATAAACGACAATAATCCCAAAATACGACAATGTTTCAGAGAAGATATGCAACTTGCTTTTATGTCGCCTATAAATTTCCTTTTTAACTTACATATATTATTCTCCTTCATCTGATCCTTAATTACAAAGTCTCCATAGCTTCTTCTTCATCTAGCTTGCTAAGATAAGGTCACCATTTGAGACAAAAGTTAGAAGAAACGTTTCGAACTGGAAAAGAATGACATTAAAGAAAACTACAGATTACTATGCCAAGATTACTCTTAATTAACCTAAACCAAAAGAGTATTATAATACATAATTAAGATATGAGACATGTACAATTACGTTATACAGATCATACCAACTCTAAATGAACACTTCCCTACATTCATTTTGTTTACTATGTTGGTTGGTTCCTATACATTGTTGGGATTCCTTCCAAAAACTTATGAAGAAAGCAAAGTTGTCATCCAAAGTCCAAGCGATACGATTCCAAGGGTGGCTACAGCTTGGCCTAATTCCAAGAAAAAGTTTTGTTCTTGAAGCGGCAAATTTCGCCAATCTGTTTGCCTACAAGATATTACAAGAACAAGTTTATGGCTAAACACAAGGCCATCATGAGTTTGGAAAAAAGATGCAAATTTTGCTTGTACAAATAGACACGTACCCCAAATCAGCAATGACGATGCTGACATTATCTTGTGTGCGACGATCCTATAGCCATATATGTTCAGAAACTTAGATAATCAGATTGAAGTTGAACATAGTTAAAAAATGAAGAAAAAGTTGTAATCTTGTTATCATACCAGAGCTGCTTCGGCAAGCTTTTCACTAGCAAGCTGTAATCAGAACAAGTAGAAGGTTAAGTTCGGTCCTTTTGGTCAATTAATAACTAAAAACCCATGTTGATTTTACGCTCAGAATCTCAGTTTGCATATGTGAAATTCTTGTACTTGTATATTGGCTAGTTTTGATATCGGAAATTGAAGGGGTTTATACCTGAACATCTCCATGTTGTCTAAGTTGGTTCCTGACAAAATCAACTGCTTCTGAGCTGAAAAACATAGAAAATATGTTATGAGGAGACTGAATTAAGAGAAAAATAAGTAAAACATTAGAGATTTGAAACGAGGTCAAGTAGACCTGTTAATGTAATCCCACAAGCCATCAGATGCTAACAGTACAAACTCTGCATCTTTGCCCAGAGCCACTTGAAAAACATCTGGAGATGCTGTAACCAAGTCTCCATTGAATTTTACACTGACACAATAGAAGGTGTTAAGAGCAATACAAATTTCAAATGGGTAGGATTGAATAGTGTTTTGATTTACTAATCTATATCTTTTGCGACATACCGAGAAACAAATTTTTCAGTCCATCTCCCTTCTTGAACACCTTTCTTCAGCATCCTATTCAATTGTGTAAATGAATAAGATCATAAGTTGCGATGGGAATATGTTATGCACTAGAAATAGTAAGCAGAGATTAGTAGAACTAACTCGTTTTTCTTTGTTTTAAATCTCTGGTCTCCAAAAGCACGGGATACAGCAATATCTCCACAAATTCTTCCATTGACAATCTTTAGACATCAAACATAATTTACAGTTAGCTTTTTCTGTGGTACATAAGCACCAAAGACAGATCACAGTGATCTCAACAGGTTTCTTCAAGAACTACAAGAAAAAAGAGAGGCTTTGTTGCAATGTTCAATCAATGTTTAATAGAGAAAAGGAATAATAAATAATAAGACTGACAATACAATAAATAATTCAAGCATCAATGTCATTTTGAATATGATCAAACTCATCTCCAAAATCCTTGCTTAATGAAATTATCACAACAATATCTCTTACCAACAGCTTTTAACTTTGGTTTCTATAAGAGTGTCCCACAATTCGATGTATATATAATACACACTTGTGCACAATTCAGTTCTTGAAAGAACTATTAAAAGCTAGTTTAGTAATAAGAGCAGGAGTAGATACAAAACCCCAAATAATTTGAGAAACTTGGTATATTCCCTGAACAATAGTTTACTCTAAATAATTCAAATAAAATTCACCACCTTCTCACAAGACTAACTCTCAGAATTTATAGGCTAGACTGACAAATAATCCTAACTAGCCAACCAAAAACAGTCTTAATTATTAGACACAAACTTAAGAAACATTGAACACATCCACTAAGGACTTGACATTTCAGCCTCCATAATTCCAATGAGATATACTAGTGAGACTAATATTAAGGCATAACAATATACATCTATAACTCATTGGCAATTGGTTTTAAGTCCATGAATCTCAACAAGATATCAAACCTACACTAGAGATTACATCACTCATTACAACAGTTTCCATTAAAGACATAAAAAATAAAGTTGCAAAGAAAATTCAGAACAGAAAAACACACCCATCCACCTGCTTCTCTGATCCTTTTAATTTCTTGAAGAGAGACTTTGTTGCTTCCATATGGTCGATGTGGATCGCTTAATACCTCTACTTTACCAGACCGAGATAGAACCTGTAACGATCAAAGTCATCTAAAATCAAACACAACTCACCATATAAACACAATTCTTACACTTGATCTATTAGTATATGGACAGTTAGCATTGTATACATACCACACATGAATCACCAATGTGTGAAACGAACATCATATCATTTCCTACTAATATAACAGTAGCTGTTGAGCCAGATTCATCATCCTCTCCATTCAATTCAAGCCTTTACAAAAACACACCATCTAATCCTTCAATCCAATAACATGACCAAAATAGATACATACACAAACCAAATATGTTCAGTTCCATTAATTGCTTACCAATTCAACAACTTTTGATCAGCTTTTTGAAAAGCCTCTTGAAGAGCATCACTAATGGTGTTGAAATGCTTTTCAGTCAATAAAAGCCCACCCTGTAAAGCCGTACAACACTCTTTGTAAAGCTCATCCCTGAAACAAATCAACCATTATTAAAATCAATCACAGAAAGACCCAATTCCAATTCAAATTCAAACCTAATCACTTCACCTGAGAAATTTAACAGAGGCGGATCCACCGTGGCCATCAAAGACAGCAGCGAAAGAAAACCCATCAAGCCCATCTGAGCGTAAAACGACGTCGTCTTCCATCTCCTCTCGCGGGCCCTGCAAACTGGTCGAACCCCATCTTACGCCGGCGACGTCAGCCAACGGAGAAGACTGAGCATCGATGGCTATGGCGCCGGAGCAAGTTCTGGTTCTGGGTTTCAGAGTTGGGGGGACACTGGTTGTTGATCTGGTTGGGTTGGACTTGAAAGAGGGGCAGTCGAGGAATTTGGTGAGGAGGAACCTCTGTAATTGTTGGCTTAACAAAGCCATGGTTAATGGCTGGTGCGACTGAGTCGGAGACCCGAGTCGGAACGAGTTGGAGATTGGGTGAATCAGTGGGGGAGTGAGTGAGTGAGGAATGGGTTAGTTTGGATTTTCAAAGATGATAAGAGAGTGAAGCTCTGCCTCTAACTGATTTAACGGTTGGGATTATTGCAATAAAATTAAATTATTTCTTAAGCTGTCTCCTTAAAAAAATATATATAATTAAAAAATACAAATGGATAGACACGTGGCAGGGGACCATTGGTTTGATTTGGACACGTGGAATTGGAAGAAGCATAAGGTGACATGGCTTTCGTTTTCTTGTAAGTAAAATAAGAAAGGCCACTCACTTTTTGATAGTTTCTAACTGTATAGTACAATTTCTTATATTTGCTAGTACAAAAACTACTATCAATAGGGGCATATTTATAGTTGTTAAAAGTACTTACATTATTTTAAAATATTATATTTTTTATTTTCACTCTCATTTAAATAAGATTTGATATTTTTTTTTATAAAAATTACCTCTTAATAACTCCAAAAATTATCTATTATGATCCTACATATTATATTTTAAATAATAATTAAATAATAAGTTGGTGTGATAAAGTAATTATTAAAAAAAAATAATAATAAATATATGTCACATGGTAGTGACCAAATATAAACAATAGTAGTGATAAAGTAAGTTTGAAAATATTAATCACACTGTACATGTGGCAGAGACTACTCTACGAGTAACTCTCGTAAAAAAATATGAGTCGTATCGTGCAGTGGCATAAAAAAAATACAGGATTGAGTCATGTCGTGCTTAAATTCATGTCGTGTTTTACTTAAATCAGTCAATTTTCTTATACAGGCTCAAATTCATACTCTACTTTTCTACATTTTATTTTTACAATTAATGATGTATTTTTTATAACTTCAATTATTTTTACATAATTTTATCAACAATTTTTCACATAAAACTATATAAAAAAAATTATTAGAACTATTAAAACTTAAATTTTTATTATCCAAATTATTATTATTATTATTATTACCAATTTATTAAATTCAAACCTAATCACTCTTTGAAATGCTTACGTGTGATACTTTTCGGGTTTATCGTGTCGTGCTTAAGTCTATATTTTTCATGTCATATCGTGCTTAAGCTCATATTATTCATGCAATGTCGTGTCAATTTGTAGTATCGAGTCGTGTCGTACCCAAGCCCATATATATTAATGTCTGGTCGTGCTTATGCTCGAACCTTTCGAACTCGTGTCGATTTTGTGTCGTATCAAAAAATTCGACTCGTATTAACAATACTAGTATTGTTACTCCAAACATTACAGGAAAGGCATCCCCTCATGTCTCGTCACATGTGTTTCGTTTGTGAAAGTCTTACAACTAAATTTTCTAAATAGATATAAAAAACTTTAGGGAGCATTTAGCATAAGATATTGTTGCGAAAATTATTAATTACTACGCAAGTGCATGCAATCAAGTAGTATACTCACGCAGGTGAGGTCGAACCACAGGGAATTAGATTAATTACTACTAAATTATACTTATAATTCTATTTGGCAAATCAATAATTTTTATAATTGAAACAGAATGAAAGTAATTCAGAAAACTTAAATAACACAAGTGAAAGTTGAGCAAGATGAGATAATAGGGAGGAGAATCCTGTTGTATGTTTACCTAAATTGTTAATGCCTAATTGCTATCCTTTTCTTGAAGTGAATGACAGATTATAAATTAACCTAGCTCTTTTCAGATCTTCTAGATTCTAAATCTCTTGTTCTCTAATTAATCTCTTAATTAAACTAACATGAAATCAGCATTAAGCAATAATCTACTTGTCACATAAGTCATGTGAATACTCTCGTTTCACATAGAACATCGATTATCCAAATTTTAGCATTCTCAATTCTCACTTTTCAGATTTCGAATTGAGATCATAAAGCATGCACAAGGTGATCAATCTTAAACATGAAATTAAGAACAAATTAAGATAATTTCACAAACAAGAATGGAGGAATGGCAATTAAACATTAACTAGGCAAAACATTAAACAACAATCATCATCCTCCCTAAATGGGAAATTTAGTTCAGAAATAAATCCATAACCATTCCTATAACAATATTCAACATAAAGAAATTAAAGAGGAATAGAGAAAGAAACTGTTGGTGGATTGACTCTGGATCTTCACTTTGATTTCTTCTGCTCTTCCTGCCGCTTTCTGCTGTGTTTTAGGGTTCCAAATCGCCTCCCCTGACTTCCAATCGCAGTTTTCTATTTATATCTAATTTTTAGGGTTCGTCGGACAAAAATACCCCTGACCGTACGGACGCTCGCCGCGGCCAGAAGTGCATCAAAAAACCACGTTTCTGCCCAGACTTTATGGCCGCGGCCATGGAAATCTCGCCGCGGCGAGATGGAATTTTTCTACTTCGATCTCTTTTAGTAAAATGGGCATAACTTTCTCATACGAACTCCAAATGAGCTGATTCAAGATGCGTTGGAAAGATAAAAAAGAGATCTAAAACTTTTATGTTTTGACTTTGTCCAAAATATGATCAGAACATAGTCGAATTTAGGCTTAAAGTTTCAGCTTTATTCTCTTTCAAAATTTTCTCTATTTTATAGATCACTGTTTTCCGAAATTTATCCAATTTATACATTCCAAGTGTAGAAACCTGAAACCAAAGAAAACAAGCGTAATTCTATTCCAAAAATAATAATAAAGAAGAAAAACAACTATAAAATGTGACCCGAAACTTAGGCTAAAAATAGCCTAACAAATTCCCCCAAACTAAATCTTTACTCGCCCCCGAGTAAAGCTAAAACTCAAACTGAAATTAAACAATGCAATCGATAACTAAACCTTCAAATGATTGAACTCCCACTACCACCTGCACAACTTCAAGCAAATCTATAACCAGAATTTCAACTCAATAACTCTAAGAATTAACTTGGATGCACAATTCAGAAGTAAGCAATTCATATGGACACAAAACACCTCTTTTGACAATCATATCACAGTCATTCTACACTCTCTGACATTCCGCTAACCCATGTTCAATAAGCTTGAGTGACATACCTTTCTCCACTAATGTTGACAATTCTTGCTCGGAATCAAAAGGTCTTTTTCGGTTATAATAGCATGGCTTAGGTAAAACGGGTAGATGAGAAGTCATTTACGCTACATTATACTATAAGCACAATTATACCAAACAAGCACCTACACTTATCCATTTTTTCTTTCTCCATGTATCCCAAAGAAGATAGTAAGAGATTGCATATTTTTTTCCTATGTGCCTACCTCATTGTTCACAATTGATTCTCAAGAAGAAATTGTCACATTTCATTTTTCTCCTTTTTCCCTTTTTTTTCTTCTTCTTTCTCTTTTTTCAATAGAGGCACAACACATAACAACTATTATTTTTTTTTTCAATCTCTTACTGCCAAAATTATTCCCCCACTTACAACATTTCATCCCCCCCAAACTTGCTTAAAAGCTTATGGCATAATAAGGTATGTTGAGAATGAAAATAGTTAAAGATAATGAATTAAGCTTAGTTAAGTGGTGAAATTTTTTTTTTTGAAATAGGCTAAGGCTCAACTTTGGGTAAACTAAGGATAAAACTTTTCAGGTAGGCTTGAAAGGCTCAATCGATCCAAAGAAAATTTGCCTAAATCATTTTCCAAACAAAAATCATCAAGGATTTCGCTTCAAGAGAATATGTCAAACAAATTCTATTCCATGTCAAGCCAACATTCCACAATCCAAGTAGAACAAAAGTGATATGCGTCAAAAATAAATGTTTTACATCTACATGAGCAACCTTCTAATACACATCCAATTTAATTCAAAAAGTTATGAGTCAAGCACACAATTAAGATTTTAATCCATTGCACAAGTGAATAACAGTAGTTCAATCAATATTCCAGCTCAGATTTCAATACGTGACACTAACAATAACAAAGACTAACTAACTAAAAACGGGAAAACAAAAAAAAACTGAAAAAAAAAAAATTAAATCTCTCCCCCCAAACTAAAGATGCACATTGTCCCCAATGTGACATTAAAGAAAAAGGAAAGGAAACGTACCTGAGTGCCACATCAATAAGCGGTTGACGCCCGTAATAAGTGTCATGCAAGAAAACTTGAAAATTGTTGTTGTACTTGCCTTCAAGCTTAGCAAGTGATCAGTTTGAACCAAAATCAGCACCAACAACATACGACTTTGGATGATGTGCTTGGGGAGAAGATTTTCGTAGCTTGTAGAGGATATAATATGGTGTTGATGAAATATATGGATCCATTGGTGGTTTATTAGTCAATATCATCGATGAAGTCGAATCAATGATGCCATGTTCTTCCTCATCCTCCAATGTCATAGTATCTACACTTTCATCCATCAACCCTTCTTCATTGTACTAGCAACTCTCATAACTTTCATCATTGGAGTTATTACATTCTGAATCATGAGTCATTGAATTATCACATAAGGATCTCACCATGTCAGTTAAGCGATTAATCTCTCCTGGAAGTGATTGTAGAAGTGATAGTAGTTGCTCTTCTTTTTCAGTTTGTTGGAATGAATTTGGGCAATAAGGTGGGTATTGGTGACTCCAACCCTGAAGTGATGGATCCCAATGCCAGTCGTAATCAAAATTTGCCATATCATTCAACAGATTTATTGATTCATAGCCTCTCATTAATAGAGGCGCTCCAGTTTCCTCTGCTCCATAATCAACCCATCTTCTTGTTTCATTATTAAGTCCGTTATAAAATAGCCACGTAAAACACTCACTTGAGAAAGTGGGATAACATCTCTCTCCAAGCTCTTTAAATCTCCTCCAAGCAGAATATAATGGTTCATTATGTTGTTGGGCAAAATCCTCAAGATATAGCATCTGGATTTATCTTGCAGGTCAAACTCATAAGTAAAACATTAGCAAAACAAAAAAAAAAACTAAATTAGTACTAAAAAGATAAAAATTTGAAACAACAAAATTAATACTAAACTAAAAAGAAAAACAAAATTAGAACAAAATTTAATTTTTAATAATATTATAAAATTTAATCTAAAAGAAACAGATTAGAAATAAGCATAAAGAACAAAAGTAGAAGTTAGTATAATTTTATGTAATATCAATCTTTATACAATTTCCCGACAACGGCGCCAAAAACTTGTTGCGAAAATTATTAATTACTACGCAAGTGCACGCAATCAAGTAGTATACTCACGCATGTGAGGTCGAACCACAGGGAATTGGATTAATTACTACTAAATTATACTTATAATTCTATTTGGCAAATCAATAATTTTTATAATTGAAACAGAATGAAAGTAATTCAGAAAATTTAAATAACACAAGTGAAAGTTGAGCAAGATGAGATAATAGGGAGGAGAATCCTGTTGTATGTTTACCTAAATTGTTAATGCCTAATTGCTATCCTTTTCTTGAAGTGAATGACAGATTATAAATTAACCTAGCTCTTTTCAGATCTTCTAGATTCTAAATCTCTTGTTCTCTAATTAATCTCTTAATTAAACTAACATGAAATCAGTAATAAGCAATAATCTACTTGTCACATAAGTCATGTGAATACTCTCATTTCACATAGAACATCGATTATCCAAATTTTAGCATTCTCAATTCTCACTTTTCAGATTTCGAATTGAGATCATAAAGCATGCACAAGGTGATCAATCTTAAACATGAAATTAAGAACAAATTAAGATAATTTCACAAATAAGAATGGAGGAATGGCAATTAAACATTAACTAGGCAAAATATTAAACAACAACCATCATCCTCCCTAAATGGAAAATTTAGTTCAGAAATAAATCCATAACCATTCCTATAACAATATTCAACATAAAGAAATTAAAGAGGAATAGAGAAAGAAACTATTGGTGGATTGACTCTGGATCTTCACTTTGATTTCTTCTACTCTTCCTGCCGCTTTCTGCTGTGTTTTAGGGTTCCAAATCGCCTCCCCTGACTTCCAATCGCAGTTTTCTATTTATATCTAATTTTTAGGGTTCGTCGGACAAAAATACCCCTGACCGTACGGACGCTCACCGCGGACAAAAGTGGTCTTGCCGCGGCCAGAAGTGCATCAAAAAACCACGTTTCTGCCCAGACTTTATGGCCGCGGCCATGGAAATCTCGCCGCGGCGAGATGGAATTTTTCTGCTTCGATCTCTTTTAGTAAAATGGGCATAACTTTCTCATACAAACTCCAAATGAGCTGATTCAAGATGCATTGGAAAGATAAAAAAGAGATCTAAAACTTTTATGTTTTGACTTTGTCCAAAATATAATCAGAACATAGTCGAATTTAGGCTTAAAGTTTCAGATTTATTCTCTTTCAAAATTTTCTCTATTTTATAGATCACTTTTTTCCGAAATTTATCCAATTTATACATTCCAAGTGTAGAAACTTGAAACCAAAGAAAACAAGCGTAATTCTATTTCAAAAATAATAATAAAGAAGAAAAACAACTATAAAATGTGACCCGAAACTTAGGCTAAAAATAGCCTAACAAATTTCAAAATAATTTAATTAATTGGAATAATAAAACAATAATTATGATTATCTGAAAACTTATAACTATATTTGGTTATACTAGCAAAGAGTTACGTGCGAGGCACGTATACTAAATTTTATGCTAGTTTTTTTCTACGTTATTAAAAAGTGATACAATAAAAAATTAAAAAAATATATTATTAGTTATTAGGTTCAACATCATTACCCTGTGTTCATTTTTAAGGAAAAAAATATATTTATGAAATAATAATTTGTTGCAATGCGAGTACAGGAAAAATTCAGAAAATATAGCATTTATTAGTAGAGTATTGACAATTTCAACAGTAAATTAACTGATTGTATACTTTTTTGTCTGCTAACATTAAGCTTTTGATATTTGCGCGGTGAACTCTTATTTGTCCGCTTTTCAAATTTTTCTAACACTCTCATTTTATTCTTTCAACTTTCTGTAGTTGGAGTGATGTCCTTAATTGTTGTATATAGTGTAGTCATTTATTCACCTGTTTAAAAAAAAACAATAGATATACAAAATAAAAAATATAATTAAGCTCATATTAAAATCAATCTCACCTTTCAATATAGTGAAAGGTTTTTAAATTGATTCATTCTCACTTAATAATTGTGACAGACCTAACGAATAATAATATTATGTTACCTAATAACAAAATAGGAATCCACCAAACAACATTATCAAAATTTATTCCAAGTATAATTATATAAATCTATTACTCATTGAAGTCTATTAGAAACTCTAAAAAGCCAACAATACAAAATTTCACATCAAAAATCTGAAAATGATCAACTATGTAGCAGGAATGATAATACAATAACTAAAATTGCCTAGTCATATACAGTTTTAAAACTTAAAAGAGTGGCATTATTCATTCAAGTTTCGACTAAGTGTTTCTGAGTTTGAGTTATTATATTGTGTCATGTGTTTATGTCCAAATATTGTGTGTATGTCTGGCTAATCTAGTGAAAAAGATTGAAATTTTGATTCTCAATAAATAGAATGAATATAAGTGTATACTTTGTAGTAGGTCATTATTGTGTCATTTTTAAGTTAATGTGTCAACTTGAAAAATAATTCATTTAATAAACGGAATGGAGTCAATCTAAAAATATTTTTCTACCTTAATAAGTAGAGTTATAGAAAACAAACTCGGTAACTTTTTGAGTGTTAAAAAATTATAAATGATTATAAATTCAGAGTAAGTAACTTGTGTGTGGCAGCTGGTTAAAGAAGCCAAAATTGAAGTTTATGATTAGAAAGTAGAAGCACCGCTAGAACTTTCCTTTGTTTGAAGTAATAGTATAATAACTAATATCTTTTATTACATATTAATAATTAATTCAATATGAACTTTCCAAAGTATTTTTGAAACATTGTGGGATATATAAATGCAATACTTTTGTATAATAGCATGTAGCATGTTGTCTTCATTAGTATTTTTTAAATTTTAAAATGAAAATTAAAATTATAAAATATAGCTTAAGAAATTATAACTAAGGTTATAAACGGGTAAAGGTTGTGTTGGAGGCTAGGGTTTTTGCTCTAGAGAGAGAAATTTGTTAGATTAAATTTTGGTAGGATTATTTAGCTAAAATTAATCAATTATAATTAACATTTTCTAATCAGAATATTCTGTTAACATTTTAATTGAAAAATAAATAATAACATTAAACCAAGAATTCTGTTATATAGTCACATTTTATATAAAAAAAAATATTTTTAAAAAAAGTCACCCAATAGTTTCTCATAAACAAATAATTCACTACATTTTATATATTCAGATGTGGATACAAACAATTATAACCTAATCGAGCCAAAAAAAAATAAATAGAAAAATTCTTTAGCAACATATATATAATATATAAATAGTAGTAAATTCTTATTTAGAATAAAATCCAACTAAATAACATAAGTATATTTAGAAAAGTCAATCGTAGATGTACAACAGCAAAAACTTAATCGTATTTTTTTTTTTTTTTGATTTAATGGGATTTATTTTATTATATATAAATAAAAAGTGACCCATGAATTTCTCATAAACCATTTTATTTTTAATATAAATAAAAAGTCGCCCATGAATTTTTCATAAACCAAGAATTCTGTTATATAGCCACACTTTATATAGAATAGATATAGAAAAATTAAGTTAGATTACTGTTAATTGAATTACATTATTTGATTGAGGGCATGAATCTGATAAATTATTATAACAAGTTACATCAAAATATTAATATAGTAAATCTATGTATTAACATTGAAAGTAATTTTTGAAGTTTGAACTCACTTTTTTGAAATGATTTATGATTACCCCATAAAAGATTAATCAGCTTTAGCCAAGGCAGTTAGGGGCTCGTGGTTGAAAGCCTGTATTTTTTATTTTTTATTTTTTATTTATTTTATAAGTGTTGAATGCCCAAAGTTGAGGGGATCCACTTAGTGAGAGTAATTTTTGCTAAGTGAGAGCTTCAAATATATATATTTTCTATAGAAAAAATAATAATAATAAATATAAACATCACTATAATAATTTATTGAAGAATTGATCAAAACAAGTAATACAGCTTGTTTGTTTGTTTATTATTATTTTTCAAATTTTATCTTCTTATGTTTATTTTTTTTTAGTGAGGCTTGGTATCCTAAATATTAGTAGTCTTATTCCACTTATTGTGAAGAGATTCCATATACTCTTTATTTTAAGATTATGTTGAAGATTAAAACATACATAAAAATGACTAAAGAACAAATATATATAACCTTTTCTTTTATTAAAAGAAAATAATTACAGGGATTGTTGTGTCTATTGGTGCTTGTGTAAATAGAAGTATTATCTATGGAGTTTGTAATCTAAAACACCAAATACAATACAAATCATACTTAAGTAGCTATTTTCTTACAAATCAAAACTTGCTTTATGGCATTTCTCATACCAAATCGATATTATTTTGACAAATTTCCCACTTAAAACATTATATTTATCATCAAGAAAAAAAAAAGACAACAAACTTGATTGGAAAGATTGATAAAATTATATTTGGTTGTATAGATCTTTCATGTATTTTGATTGAAAAATTTGAAGATACATTGAAGCACTGTAAGTTCATTGGTGAGATCATATCAGCCACAATTCCTGTTTAAAATCCTGTATTGCAACTCAGCAGAATAATTCTAACAATTAAAATATAAAAAATGCCGAAAAAATTCTCAACACTCGAAGATTTTACACCAAAAGCTCAAAATCTGTTTAGGTAAATTCTTCTTTCAAATAAGAAGGTCCTGGCTTATAAGGGTCTGATTCTGCATAGGCCTCTGGTCTGTAAAAACCAGCATCGTTCACTCGGTTACTTATCACATGAAGGATTGCTTTCCTGTGACCTCCATACGAATCACTGTCGTTGACAACATACTCGGTGGCCTCGGCTGCTATCTCATTAACAAAATCAAACCGATTATCTTCTGATAAAAGTAGCCTTTCGATATCCATTGTCAGGAGCTTTCCTCCTTCCTGTATCTTCCTAACTTGCTCCTCTAGAAAAGGTACTCTTTCCAGATTGTACTGCAACTTCTCATCTTTCTTTGTCTGAAAAACATAGAATGGTCTTTGAAATGAGAAGTGAAAACTATAATGATTGTTATACTTAATCTACCAAGCCTAATCCATTTATTTGATATAAGTAGTGTATTTTATTGGGTTTCTCTCCAACTAGTTTTTGCCTTCTGTACCCATAAATCTCTATATATAGACAGAAAAATACACGATTTGTTGGTCACTCATTTGTGTAAGTTTCCTAATTCTAACACTCATTTCACTAATGTTCCCAATTCTGATACAAATAATATTATTACCAAAAAAAAGCACTAAGCAATTCTAAGTTTCAAGCTCCAAAAGTGTACAATTAGCTAGCTCAATACATTATTTTATTAGAGTTAGTTCTAAATTGCTAATGTGTGGAAAGTATTGAGCCATATATAAGAATATGGGCTACTCCACTCATTGCCAATTGGTTTTGAGATGAGACCCCATGATTCCCAACATGGTATCAGAGTCATATCCCTAGCAGGTTTACGATCCACACCTATAGCAAGATTGGTGAGCAAAAATAGCCACCATCTATTGAGCCATATATAAGAACATAGGCTACTCCACTTATTACAAAAACTGTACATTTAGCTAGCTCAATACATTATTTGGTCACTAATTTGGTTATACATACAAGCAATTAAGTACAAAGAACACCAAACTACAGTTCTTAGTTTCAAGCTCCAACTAGTCTTGAACACATCCATTAATCAACAGATAATAATTCCCCTCATATTACTAAAATTCATACTATAAAATCATATAAAAGGTATAGTTGAATTGAGTTTAGTCTAAAGACAAAAGAGCACAATGGACTCATCACTTGTTATAAAGAATTAATTAATTATGAGCTTGAAGCTAAACTATACTACTCTCAAATATATCCAAACAGAAAATTAATAAAAATAGGCTTAGTATTAATTCTTGCTATACCAATTTTCTTCGCCTCCATACTCGTCGACCTTTATTATCCTTTTTCATTGCAGAAACAACCTGAAATTGAAAACCAATAGCCATATAAACGAACTAAATTGAAAAACCCCTAATTTTGAAATTAAAAAAAAATTACAAACTTTAATCACACCTGTGTTCTGACTGAGAAATTACTCGAAGGCATTGAAAAATTCCCCACCCTGAGCTCCGTCCTCTGCAACATTTGAGGAGAAAACAAATTCGAATAACTCAAAAGTAATTTCTTTCAAAAAAAAAAATTAGGGTTTTACTTTACTCATACTATTTCGCATTCTGAGAAGAAGATGAGGAAGAATTACCGGTGAGAGAGTGAAGGGTAGGGTTAAGGAAGCCATAGCTGTGAAAAGCTGGAGCTTTTTGTGTGAGCTACTGAAACTTGTAGTACTGTTTAATCTTGCTCTGTCTTTTTTTTTTTGGGAAATTTTATTTATTTTATATAAATTTTATATGGTACTAAGTATTTTTAACTTTTTTCATTCAATTTATATTCTTAAAAAATATACCTATCAAACAAAATTAAATTATATTTTAAAAATTATGACAAAAAAATTAAAATAAAAAATTATATGAAATTTTCTTAGAAAAAAATAAAAAAATATATACATGAGTTAGAAAAAATTATGAAAATAAAATCAAAATAAGTATTAAAATTAACATAAAATAATGTGAGGAAAAAATTTTAAAAAAGTATTAAGAGTAATTTTTAAAAATTATTTAAGTTTATATTTTTTTTAATAATGGGGTGTATTTATAATTTTATTGGATGCAAATATAACTTCCTTTTTTTTTGGATTGAAAGGGTTTTGTGTAATTACGTAATTGCCCAAGATGTTTTGAGTAATTACGTAATTGCCATCCTTTGGTGACGTGTTGGAAACAAACAGATGACGGTCAATGATTTAAGGATGGCGTATATCAAACGGTTAGGAAATTACATCGTCCTAGAAATATGCGAAAAATAAGTAAATAAAGTTATGCTTTATTCGTTAATTAATTTTTTTAAAAAAAAATGATATTTAATTATTTCAAAGAAAAATGATTTATCATTTAAAAGAAAAAGAAAAAAGTTTATTATTCTTAATTTAGGTTGTCGCCTTGTCGGTTTAAAGAGTTCTTGAATCTTGAGTAAAAATCATGAATTGTAAAAAAACATAATAAAAACTTATTGGGTGTGTTTGGTAGTTTTTTTTTTAATTAGTAAGATGAGAATATTTTTTAAAAATATATTTAATAAAATTGTTTTTATTTTTAAATTTTTTAAACGAGAGTTAAAATTTTAAAAATAAAAAAAAAATTAATCTAAGCTACTGAGAGTCGAACCACGATCTCGATTTAGACTTGAATCTCGTCCCAATTTAAATGAAATAAAAATAAAAGTTATAGAATACACTCTTATTTTTTATTTTTAAAATTAAAAAAATAAAAGAAGTTATAGAACATATTTTTATTTTTTAAAAACATAATTTTTATTTTTATTTTTGTGATTAAAAAATTTAAAGATAAAAGTGTTACCAAACTCTCACATAATTTATAAAAAAGTGTGAGAGAAAGAGGAATATATAAGACAATCTTGGGGTGTTTATCAAACTGGTTATACCGTACAAACTGCTCGTACCACACCACACTGTATAAAAAATACAATTTAAAATATTTTGTAGTGCAATCTATGGTTTAGAATTTAATAATCGTAGTTCAAACCGCACGACATAATATATTACAAAAATACTAATTTTTACAATATAATTATTTTTTCATGTAATAAAAAACTCATACGATTAAATTTAAGGAACATCCAAATAAACTAATCTCATTCTTTATTTATTATTACTTCTCAAATTATTATTAATATATATAATATACAAGTCCCACCCTGTGTTAAGGTGGGCTAGACTCATGCTTAGGGTCCACACAAACTCAAGATTTAAAATTTTTATAGTATACTTTTTTACATCGAAAAAAAAAATAGTATTTTTGTGTAAAAAGAGGTCCAATAATACTCATACTTTACTTTAGATATAATACACACAAAAATTTTTGAGCACATTATTACTGAGGGCCGACCATGATAACGTGTAAGTATAATTTTTTAGAGATAATTCAATATATTCAACTTGGTTAGTGTGTAAATGTTATTATGTTAAAAGTTTAATAATTTTATTTTTTGGTATCATTGAAGCCTTATTAAATTAATTTTTTATTTTTTATAATATTTGATAATTATAATAGTATAAACAGTCTAAGTTACGCTGCATAGTACTGCATTTGGGCAGTGTGATTTTTCGTTGTTTTAAGGTCTTGTGGTGCGGTTGCAGTTTGACAAATTGTAAAAACCACATATACAATTTGGTTTGAAAAAATGATTAAAACTCGTACCGTCCATACCACGAACATCCTTATAGACAAGTATCAAAGCTTAGTAGGACACATATGAGCAATTGGTTTTAAAATAAGGTTAAATAATACCAAAATAAAAAGCTAAAGAATAATGAGTTTTGTTATTAGGCATCGGTAGTGTCTAATACTACCTAAAAGTAACGTCCTGTGATTGGTTAGTGATATTTTCTTAAAATTATTACACCAACTTATATAACATTCAATACTTAATTACACTAATAGTAATATGACACATGCAAATTAGTAAACATTACTGATGTCTTCTAACATTTTTAAGTCACTATAAAAGTCACATATGAAAATTTAAACATAAAAATAAAAAATAGAACCATATTCTATTTGTGACCAAACGACTTTGAAATTAGATTAAAACACATGAATCTCAATAATTCTCTTTAAATTTAGGCGTGTAAAGACTAGAGAATGATAAGTTTGAGTAAAGGCTACGTGAACTTGTATATCAACCAAAAGTGAGTATCTATATTTACATCTTTTTTAATCCTTAACACAAACAAATAAAGCACTTATAGTTATATGGGTTGAACACAACACTTATTTGTAAAGCTAAAAACTTGTGTGTGTGTGTTTTTTTTTCTTTTTCACAATCGAATTCTTTGAAGCTGCTAATGCATTGTACACCACACCATCAACACTCACGGCCGGCTTAAGTATTTTAGGGGCCTTATGTAAAATTTTAAAATTTGACATTTTTTTATATATATATAAATAAAAAATCATCTACATTAAAACTACAATTCCATTACTGATTCTTCTAAAAGGATTTGTTTATAAATTTTCAATTATAATTTTTTTATTTATGTATATATAATAGGAAAAAAAAAAGAAAAAAATAGCCCTTTTCTTTAAAAAAAAAAAAAAAAATTAGACCTTAAAAAAATAGGGACCTTGTGCAATGGCCCAAGCTGTCCAATGTTTGGGCCTACCCTGTCAACACTCATAATCAAAATCAAACTACACGATGACAATTTTGAGTAAATTGACTTGAGAGTAGTTTTGTTAATATGAGTTTTTTTTTTTCACAGGATATGAAATCGATACGACTTCGAGAAGCATCAAGCATAACCCGATATGAAAAAAAAATATGAATGTAGACCGAACATAGTACGATATTACAAATTAGCATGACACATTATATAAAATATGAGTTTGGAAAGTATTAAGCGCTAATCCTTTTGGGAGGATTATAAGGCGGGCACAACATGTGAGACTCTTTATCACTATAATATTTTTTGATTCGCTGTCTTTGATCAATGTCTTGAAAAGCCAAACACTGTACTAGAATAAGTTGGGGGTTATCTTTTCTAATATTAAAATTTTGTTGTCTACTTTTTCGAGAGCAACTCTTTCTCGTGTTAGTTACAATTTTAATACTACGCATTGATTGGTTAAACATGTCTTTAAGATAGACAAATTTTTTTAGATGGAAAAAAACCTCTTCATTTATCTTGTAACTTTGTTACATTTTATCTATTAATCTCTATTAGTTAAGAAAAAGCCTGGGCATGAGCATGAGCATAAGCGTAACACGACAAATTTGAAGGCACGATACATAAACACAATTATACTAACTTTAAATAAACAGTTATAATTATTTTTAGTAAAATAATTTTATTTTGTAGGAATTTAATTGTTATAAGAATATATATGAGGGCTTTTTAGTTGTTTTAGTATATAATTATAAATTAAAATAAAATATTTAATATTTTAAAGTGTAACTATTTTTTAGTGAGTGCTGTAGCTCCGATAGCCTATTACCTACGTCCGTCACTGATCAAAATTACATTAAACATTGAGAAGTGTAGAGTTTCGTTAAAATGGGAACTATGGTTCGAGACAAACAGGGGAGCGAATTATGAGGTTCTTGGTATTTCTTTTAGGTTTCACACAAACTTCATTCATAGTTGAACTTAATTATGAATAGTTTGGAGGGTTTGAGATATGATATGGAAAGCAAATTATAATGAATCACTTAAGACTAGTTCAAGTGACCATAAAAGAGTGCGTATGTAATACAAATTCTGAATTCAAATATTTATAAACGACTAAAGTAAAAATATTATCCTTCTCTCTCAAAATGGTTGGGAGTTTTTCAATGGCCAAACTTATTGTTGGTCTTCTTTTAATTTGTTAGATATGATTGCAAGTTGTGTAGCCCATTGGACAAATGACAATTTGATTACTCAATCTAATCAAATATCTCAATTTGAAGGCCAATTTTCAACCATAAATAAATGAAGAAAAATCTATGTATTTAAAGCATACAATATGGACTAATGAAACAATATATACTTGCCTTGTATCTACCACTATATCTATTATCTATCTATTCTATATGCCCTCATGAGCTATTATTTTGTATTATTGTATCGATTATTTGGTTATAGTTATTCTATCTTATAATAATGGATTTCCTTATAGCTCACATCTCTCATGTTCAAAGATTTGAGTAATGATAGAATTTCTTTTTCCTTTATCGAATTTAGGTGTAATTGGAAGATACTAATATAATTTAATTTATTAGTGTAATAATTTTTTTAATTAATTTTACCATATTTTTTAACATTGATTAACGATATTTTATTTTATTTTTGTCGGGAAATATCTTAATATTCTTTATAAAGCTTAAATTAAGAATTTGACAGAAAAAAGAAAAAGATTAAGGCATAATTAAATAAATAAATAAATATGAAGGGGCAAAGTTAATAAAATACTTTTCCTTGTCAACCTACCTTTCGTCAATACTTTCCTTACCTCACAAATTTGGTTTTTTTTTCACTATAATTAAAAACAAATAAATAATTTGTTCTAAACATTTTTTTTTCAATATTTTTTTGTATTAATTTCAATTTTATCATGTTTTTTTATATAAAAAAATATTACTAAGACGTTGGAGGTGTGGAAACAAAAAATGTAGGAAATAAAAAAGCGAAAAATAAAAAAATATATAAATATGAAAAAAAATGTTTTTTTTTTATATTTTAAAACTAATATAGGTCGTTTGAATTTTTTTAAAAAAAATTAAGCTTTAAAAAACTAAAAAACAGAAAATATCAAAATGTTATTTTCAATTTTCTAAAATAATTTTATTTTTTTTAACATATTATATTTTATATTTTTTCTCATATACTCGAATCCTAAACCTAGTTATAAACCCGAACCCAAATGGATTTATGTGTAAAAATATTAATTTTTCTTAGTAAGAAAAAATTTAAAAATAGTTTTAAAAAATTTATGTCAAACATAATTAAATTTTTAAAATGATAAATAACTGTTTTCTATTCTCACTTTTAAAAACACAATTTTAAAAATTGAAAACACAACCAAACATGCGCCTCCTTCAAACCTAAAAAATTAATTTATCTTTTTATTCTGCACATTTTTTTCTTTTATCACCATTGGAATCAAGGAAGCTCTCTCTTGGAGTAAAGCGAATGAGTGGTCACATGTTGTCGTTGAGTCGGATTGTTTAAGGGTCATTGGTGATTTACAAAAATTCAAAAGTATGGCTTCTCCTTATGGCCATATTCTTTATGATTGTATGACTTTGGTTGCTGTTTTGATATTATTTCTTTTATTTTTGCTAAACGGTCTGCTAATAAGGTTGCGCATGCTTTAGCGCGATCTTCTCGTGATGAGGCTGATCGTACTTTTAGTAGAGACTCTTTACCTTTTGTTTTTGCATCCTTAATTTTGGATGATTTAGTTTAATGAAATTTAACCATTATTCAAAAAATCCCTAATTAAATTACCCTTAATTATTCAATAAATAAAAAGAGTAGTAAATCGCACTGTGAAAAATAATAATATGTAGGGGTGTTCATTGGATCACATCCAATGGATTTGGACCCATCCGATCTAATCCAATTATTTATTGGATATTGGATTTTTCCATCCGATCCAATCCAATTGAATTGAGTCATCCGATCCGATCCGATCCAATGGATGTATTGGATTGGATCGGTTCCATCCATTGTATGCTTTAACTTGTTTTTATTAGATTGGATTGGATCCATCCAATGAATCCCATGGATGAATCCAATCCATTTTAACCACTATTTAGGCTAATTTCGTTAAAAAAAATATATATATGAAAAAATATAATTTAAAACCTAATAAATAATAAAATAATATATAAAATATTAAATAAAATAATTAAATATATAAAATTATAAATATTAAATATGATTGGATGGACATTGGATGATATTAGATTGAATTGGATCGGTTATCTATTGGATCGGATGTCTCATCCAATATCCGATCCGATTCAATTGGATTTTTAAAATTTGCATCCGATCCGATCCAATTATGATTGGATATCCGATTTTATTGGATCGGTTGGGATTGGATCGGTCGGTTGGAATTGGATTGGATGACTTTCTGCACACCCCTAATAATATGGACAAAATAAAGACGTCGTTTTAGTGGTTTAATTTCAAATTACCTTCTGATATCACTGATGGTGTGGTGAGAGAGTAAAGTCACTTTTAAATTAAAAAAAAAAAAAAAAAAAGCTATGGCTTACCGAAGCGTTAAAACCCTTAGCTGACAACTGCTTAGCGGTTTCTTCCTCATATCATATCTCTTTGATTTTCTTAGCTCATTTCTAGGGTTTCTCAGTATTTCAAATACTATTCTCTCTCTCTCTCTTTCTTTCATTTTCTCGAGAAACAAACAGATACACTCAACTCAAGGATGAAGACGACTACTCAATCAAAGAAAGAACCAAAATCAATTTGAAAAAAAAAAAAAACAGAGGACCAATCTACCAAGATCCGTGAACTGTTCCATGACCACAAACAATGCTTGCTTGATATTGAACACACTCAGATGAAAGGGTTTTAGGTTTTTCGTTGATTTTGTAACCGTTGATTTTTTTTGTTGAGAATGGAGAGGTCTAGATCTAAGAGGTACTACTATAATGACCAAGACTATGACTCTGAGACTGTTGGTAGAACCAGACCAAGGTACAACCACCATTACGGGAACAACAATAATAATAATCATCGTCACCGTGGTAACGCCGGAGGTGGTGGAGGTGGTGGAAGGACTCCTAAGCCACCTCAGTCAGACCAATCTCTTACGGTGACCACTAGTTATCGAATCCTTTGTCACGATATGAAGGCCGGTGGTGTAATTGGCAAGTCTGGTAGTATTATAAAGTCGATTCGACAACATACCGGGGCGTGGATCAACGTTCACGAGCTTATGCCTGGTGATGAAGAGAGAATCATCGAGATTTCCGATACTAGGCGGCGAGACCCTGAAGGACGAATGCCGAACTTTTCTCCTGCTCAGGAAGCTTTGTTTTTGATCCATGAAAGGATTCTTGAGACTGATATTCCTGGTTTTGGTGGTGGAGAGGAAGAGGATTATGGCGGAGTTAGAGGTGGTGGTGGGAATCGGGTGACGACTAGACTGGTTGTGTCGAGAATGCATGTGGGTTGTTTGCTTGGAAAAGGAGGGAAGATAATTGAGCAGATGAGGATGGAGACTAAGACTCAGATTAGAATTTTGCCTAGAGACAGTAACTTGCCTCGATGCGTTTCAATGTCGGAGGAGATTGTTCAGGTTTTTTGAACCATCTTAGACCTGTAATTGGATCTGAATGAATCTTGTGTTGCATGTTTGGTAGATTGAGCCTTTTGAGTTGCATATGAACTTTTTTAGGTACTAATGCCTAAAACTATGGTACATTTGATTTGAGCTAAACTAGTGCTCGAAAACATGGACCATGATGAGTATCCTATCTATCCACATTGTTTATATTAGTAGCTGAGACCAAAATATGAGATAATTATTATAATATATAATCTTCACTGGATAATATATCATTTGGGGTGTTATTTCTTTCTTAAATAATTGAATATATGAGGAGGAGGAGGAGGAGGAGATTGGAGCTCCATTTCTCACCCCATTTCTCACCTGAGAGTTATTATAGTACAATTCTTTCAGCAGAGTCTGCATATGGAGATTACATTTATTGCATATGCTATTTGAAGAAAGGGATAACAAAGTGCTGATATTTACATAAGAGAAAACTGCGTGCCAGGGCTTGTTTTTGTTTCGTTTTGTAGTTTATGGTAACTGCATTTTTTTTCTTAAGGTCTCATTGATGTTATATTAATAGTTTGTGATCGAGTTTTTGCTATTAACTTGTCAAAAATAAATGTACTAAAATCTAATTTGTTGGTCAGCTTATTGTCATTCAATAACATGGACTGCAAACATGAACTGACATTGTGTGAATCACCATGTTAAGTTTGTGTTCTTTTGTTAGTTTTGAAAAGAGCTATGTTTTTCTTTTTGTTTTGAACAAAAGCCTAATCATATTATATTTCTGACATTCTTGCAGATTTTAGGTGATGTCAATGCTGTAAAGAATGCAGTAGCAATAATTTCATCACGGTTGAGGGAGAGTCAGCATCGTGACCGTAGTCATTTCCATGGGCGAATGCATTCCCCAGAACGTTTCTTTTCTCCTGATGATGATTTTGTTCCACATATGAACAATGCAGGTCGTCGGCCACCTATGGAGGGGCCTGGTTTTGGATCTCGCTTACCTGCCTCCAATAACAGAGGAAACAATTATGGTCCCCGCCCATCTGGTTTTGCAAATGAATCCGGGTCTGGCCCCATGGCTGACAATATGCAACAGCCCTTCTATAATGAGGATCTTGTGTTTCGAATACTTTGTCCAATTGACAAGGTTGACAGTGTTTTTGGAGAGTCTGATGGGATTATAGATCTGCTTCAAAATGAAATTGGTGTGGATGTTAAAGTTACTGACCCGGTGGCTGGTTCAGATGAACAGATTATTATCATTTCATCTGAGGAGGTAAACTTTTTCATGAGTTATGTAATTGTGAATTTATGGTTATGGAAGAAAGGTTAGTTTTCACTTTCCTCATTTCTAACCTCATTTATGCATATGCAAACATAGGGCCCTGATGACGAGCTCTTTCCAGCTCAGGAAGCTCTGTTGCATATTCAAACTCGCATTCTTGATCTTATTCCTGACAAGGACAACATTGTAACTACTAGATTGCTTGTTCCCTGTGGTGATATTGGTTGTTTAGAGGGAAGAGATGGATCCTTGTCAGAAATAAGAAGGCTAACTGGTGCCAATATACAAATTTTACCTAGAGATGAACTTCCTACATGTATATCAGGAAGTGATGAACTCATACAGGTTTGTATTTACACCCATTAATTTCTTGTCAATGCCTCCTGTTGTATTATTAAGTTCTGTAGTCACTCAGTTATTACTGTGCCATGGTAATCTTCTTACATGCTACCGATTCCCCCTATTTCTGTGAAATGAGGGAGTTGAGGGAATTTTAGTGCTTTTTATTATGTATCATTGATATCTGCTTACAATGACCTCATGTAGATAGTAGGAGAGATAAAAGCAGCTCGAAATGCCCTTGTTGAAATGACATCAAGACTTCGAAGTTACCTATATAGGGAGTTCTTTCAAAAGGATTCGACACCACCTTCTGTCTCTGTATCTGGCTCTTTTGGTAATGCTGTGGGATGCGAGAGCTCCTCTCCTGGTGGTAGAACTCCAGTTCGCGATAATCTTACTGCAAGTGATCCGTCTACGACTAGTTATCAAAATGTTCAAACTGTGATAGCAGCACCAGCAGTGAAGGTACTCCTTTAAGAAATTGTGTTGTAGCTAGTTTCTTATGCTGAACATCTTTACAATTCCTTATGAACTGCTTTAGCTCGGTTCAACTTGGTTGCACATTTTTCCACATCGGACCATTTGTGTATTTGATAAATCAAACCCATTTCTGCAGGAGACTGGAATTGAAACAACAAAGCAGAATGAGAATGATCGTCGTGAAGACACTCCTAGTGGTTTGAATAGGTACTGAATACATTTCCCGTTTAATTTGATTATAGAAGGGCATTGTATAGCATATAATTAATTAGTAACATCTCATTTGCAATCTGCGTGGTGTATCAGAATCTCGGTACCTCTTGTTACGAGGAGTACAATTGAAGTTGTCATACCGGAACCTGCAGTTCCAAAGCTCATAACAAAATCGAAAAACAAGCTTGCCATGATTAGTGAGGTCAGTATTTACCATAAACCTTCAACTTTACGAAGTTATATCTTCTAACCTGTATCTTTCATTGAACAGTTATCAGGAGCCAATGTAACCTTGTTAGAAGATAGACCAGAGTTGACCCAAAAGATCATTCAAATATCAGGTGCACCCGACCAAGTAGAGAGAGCACAGAGCTTGATCCAAGGCTTTATTTTAAGCAGTAAGCCTCTTCTTCATGTGCTATAATTTTCCCTATACAATAAAAAATAACTCTTGTTTTTCCCATTTGCAGCACAAGAAGACGGCCCGTAAATCGTGGCAAGGCAAAAGTTGATGAAGCTGGGATTTTGATGGTACTAAGCTATGACCTATTCTAGCATGGTTTTCTTTCTTTTCTATCTAAGATGCATGTTCTTAGAAAGAATAGGATTTTGTTCCATCCATTTGATAAGCAGATTATAGTTAAAATTAGTATAAATTCACATGTAAATATGTCGTCAAAGCTATCATTTTCTGTTTATTGTAATTGTTTCTTTTTCATGTATTTAGAAACACTATCCAGTTTCATTTTTCCATTTCCAATTTTTGTTCCGTTGATCCATTTCTCAACGGAACATAATTTGCTGTGTCCTTTTTTTTTTTAAAGATAGTTTGGAAAAAAAAAAAAATTAAGACATTGAAATATTCTAAAAAAATTAAATATCTTTTTAAAAATAATTCCTAAGTACGAGTAATTGTTTGATGTAAATTAGTTGCTCATTATATAGGAGTATTTCATTCAAAGCTGGGAATATTATTATGTGTAATTTGTAACGAATTAACTACAAAATTTGCAATATTAAAGTTGTGTGATTTATATTTGTTTTTCTACAAGGGATAGAGCCTCTTCTGTTTTTTATTTTATAAAAGAGTAATTTGTGCATAAATATTACGGTTTTCCAAATTTTTTACAGTACTAATATTGGGAGAAGTTGACAAATACATTTTTTAATACTTTAATTCAAATATATATCATTTTATGAGTATTGTACCCAAGACACAATTTCAAATAATCTAAACATAATAGATTATGTTATTTGGAGATGCAAAATTTTGATTAGAGAATAATTAAAACTATTGTGAAGTAATAGGAGTAAAATTGGTAGAATGATTGAAAAAAGAGTTAACATAATAGATTTTGAAAGAATGGGTAAAAATTAAAAGCATTAATTTTAAAAAAAAAAATATGATAATGTAATTTTCTCGATAATATCTAAGTTATATTTTCGAGACTTTCATATTTTATCATTAAGCTACGTGTAGTTACTTATTGACTCAGGTAATTATATTTTTATTTTTTATTTAAATATAACCTATAAGAAACAACATGACACTTAATATTAAGTACTTATGAAAGTTCTAAATATATAGCTTAAGTATTTATATATAACTTTTAGTTAAATTTCAATATTTACACCACAAATTACTCATAAATAAAATTCTAACACATTTATTATATTTTTTTTTGAAAAATTACAATAATTGATCATAAATTTGAACCAAGAAGGGTAATAAATAGAGAAATCAAATTATTAAATAGTTTAGCAACACCATTATAATTACCATGCTCATCATTACACAGCAGAGTGAGATCATCATATCCCACATCTTTTATATACTAATACTGATCATGTGGAGGGAGTTTATAAAGAAATTACTAGTTGAACTCTATTCATAGAATTACTTGACATATAAATTAGTGAATGGAAAAGTTGAAAGAAAAACTTGTGTGTTTAATTTTGGTTTAATTGTAAAAGTAGTGAATAGTCTCCTTTGAGTAATTTACTCTAGCATTATATATACACTTGAAAGGCTTTGATTTCGACAACAGTCTCCTTAATGAACAGCCTATTCTTAATTGCACTTATTTCAACAACAAAGTAAATATGGTAAAGAGACTCCTTGAACAATCTACTCTAGCATCAATCATGGTCATAAAACCACACATTTATTTTTTATATACACTTGGAAGAATTTGATTTATTTAAAAAAAAAATTATAATAATATATCTTTTAAAATTCAATTAACATAAATAAATTAAAAACAAAACTAATTTATCTTGTACATCATAACACGATAATGTACTTAAGTTAAATAATTACATAAATTTTAAAAATATCATTCCAATAATCTAAGTACCAGTTTGGCACAACTTTTGAAAAAGCTAAAAGCTACTTTTTGAAAAAAACTGTGATAAAAATGTATTTGGTAAACAGTCAAAAAACAGTTTCTTGAAAAATTTATAGAAAAGCTACAGACTATATCTAAAAGCTAAAACTAGTACAACCCGACTTTTAGAAAAAACTATTTTGACTAAAAGAATATAATTAATCTATTTATACTGAAACTATATTTACTTATTTATTATATATTAGAAAAATAAAAAATATTTAAAATAAATTAATCATAATAAAATAAATAATAATTAAATCTCTTTTTTTTTTAAAAAAAAAATATATATTTTTTATATTTTATTTTTATATTAAGAAACCATATCAACTTAAGTTTTTTCTTATACTAGATGAATGTTACGTGGCGAGCCACGTAAATATTAGTTTTATTTAAGTTTTAGTAGTTTTAGTTCAAGAATTCGGTAACTAATTGTAAATTATTGTTTAAACGATTTGTTTTATAAAAGTAAACTTGTTAAGAGTGTCATAATTGTGTATATAAACCTATGATATACACATTGTTATTAATAATAAACAGTAAGTTTATCTCAATATATTCATACTCATATAGTAATTATCTTAATGTGTGAACATCTTCTGCAAGCCTTGCTCCTCTTGTTCTCGCAACTATTCCATTCTTGTCTCGAGAGCTTGAAATGCTTCCTGCCAAAACAATTCTGGAAACAACTTCACCTGTGTTCTGGTTCAGAACAAGCGCAGAACACGCAGTATACCGTCTATCCCGCCCACAACTAATGTTGATGAGTCATTTCTTAGGTGTTGCAAGGAGTACAAAACGTTGGGGCTAACTCGATTTTCCCATAAAATTCTTATTGTCCTGCAAAATGTAACTGAGAAAGAAAAAATGGTTCATAGATTTCAAAAATGATAAGGAATGTTAAGAAAAATCTTAAAAAAAGTATGTGTTATTACCTAAGGTCTCAACAAGACATATTTCCAGAAGTTGCTCTCGCAAATACCAAGTGAGAGTGTGGATTAAAACACAAAGCCCTCAAGTCTAATTCGAAAAGTTTGTTATGTATTCTAACCTGTAAAAATTTTGAGTATCACGAATAACATTCCTAATTATTTTTCTAGCTAAGCGAGTGAGTGGACTATCTAACTCGTGGAATCTCTTGTTCTTAGCTTGGAAACACGTTGATCGGACGAAAGACTTGAGATGCCGACATTGCCTAGAGAAGAACCGCCGAGTACCGCTGATCGTCGCTCACACATAAGCACGTCAACCGACCCGTATGCATCCCGAAATTAGAAAACCAAACATAAAAATGACCTCCATCGGATAGTTTATTTAGATCACAGAGTTGCAATTATTTTCTTCAAGAACAAAATGTAAAATCTATAAACTGATTTAGAAGGATAGCAGGCATCCTTAAGAACATGCTATAATTAGCTTTTACACAAAGAGTATATAAAGTATTGATTTACTTTTTACCTAATTATCCGAGAGCATTTCTTACCGTACATATCGAATACACGAACTGTTCCATCTTCACACCCGACCATAGCCTCGGGATCTAAGTATCTATAAATAGATAAGAACACAAATTTAGACATGAAAGAGAAAGGGTCGAAGCAATAATACCGTAAAAGGCGAAGCCGCTTAGTTCCAAGTGATGCACATTTTCGGACTTAACATAAGCCGGTGATCATGAATTATCTTTCTAACTAAAATTTTCATAATTTTTTATAACATTTTTATCAAATGACCAAGTAAAAATGAGAGGATGAAGCACCACACCGCATGCATAAACCCTTAGAAAAGGTACCCTCACAAGGAGGAAATACACTTCTTGCCCCATCTCGCCTCCATATACATATACGAGTGCCAAGTAATCCAACAATCTATGAAACACAAACAATGTCACTAACATAGGAAAGAAAATCATGAACTACAATGATTTGCCGATGTATTCAAGTTACCTTATATTCATCAAAATTGAAGTCAATTACGGAGGTTGAGTCCGGTGTTGAATATTCTTCCAAACATTTATAGTTTCCTAACGACCGCAGACGCATAACCTACCATAAGAAACATATAGAAAAACGGTAATTTACCAATTATTAACGGTAAAGATTTATAAGAAAATAATTGCATATATAAGAGCTCTAAATTTATAATTTACTATGGAGGCTAATAACTAATGTGACCTAGCATTATGAGAACCTGGAAATAATGTTGAAGATTCATTTATTTAAATAACAATACATTCTACTTGTGAACTTCTTAAAGCCTATGTAAGATCTAAACGTAACGTCCGCAAAGGAAACTTACCTATGATGAGAAAAAACCAACATATAATTACGATCTACTAAGCAAGAACATATGTCAAAATCAAAGACACGGAATCTCTCATTTTCACGTTCTAACTAAGTAATCATAAGTGAAAAAACTCTACTATTATCTTGGTGTGAGGTAGAATATACCTTATCACCTCCACCGAAGAAGCAATCCCCTCTTCATTCGACATTAATTCGTCCTAAAAAGTTAACTTAGAAATTAGCAACAACAACAACAACAGAAGTTAGAAAACATGATATACAGTCTTTGCCTTTATTGATTACATTTCAAGTTTAAAACAACCATCTTGATCTTTATGCTCATTTTTAAGCATTGTCATTAGTAAACACTTAAATCCCAATAACTAACTATAGATGAAACAACATGTAATTTCATAAGTGAATTAACATCTTCCAAAGTGACCAAAAATAAAGTTTCAAACTTGAAGAAATACTATATCATTAAACATTACCCAATTGAGTGGCCTCTTCACTGATTAACAACAATCGATCCTTTAGCCAAAGCCAATCTATGGCGCTCCATAGCCACCTCCTCCAAATACACATTCAAAAGCTTCTCCAAACTCGTAGAAACATCCAATTTCTGCTGCTGCATGTAAAAGACTTGAAGCAGCTTAGACTTGTTGATAACCACATGCCTGCATCAAAACACAAAAATTAAAAATTAAAACTTTAGATACTTTTTCAAATGGGTTTTTCATATAAACAAAAGGGTACCAAGATTTGCAAACAACAGAGCAGTGAGCGAGGTCGAAGAGGTCAAGGAACGAGAAGATGATGTAGAGGACGTTGACTGATTCTCATGTCGAATATACCAAAGAAGAAATTTGGAGTCAGATCTACGGGGCTTGGGGCTAGTAGTGGCGGCGGGGTGCTGGGTGGATTCATCTCCAATCGCAGATCAGCGAAAAAACATTTTGCAAGCGACTGAAGCGACTGAATTTATGCCTTCAATCGTCGACTGAACGACTTTGCGGGTTGGTAGGCAATCGAGAATTTATACATATATATATTTTTTTTTATGTTAACGACTTTGCATATTTGTAGGCAGTGGGAATCTATACATATTATTATAATTATTATTATTATTATTATTATTATTATTATTTTGATGTTAACGATAACGATTCAAAAGAAATATAATTTAAATGTTCTGTTAAAACTAACGGAAGAGGAGAAGAAAAACGTTAAACCAAGAAATGCCGTTAGATAGACACTTTTAATATATAAAGATATTTGAGTTTCGAATTTTTTTTTTATTTATATTTGATAAAATATAACATAAAAATATTATAAATTATTTTTTATCAAATATATATAAATTTAAAATTAAAAAAAAATATTGACGGCTAAACCACTTGAACTTTAAATTTTTTAACACTTAACCACAAAAATCAATTTTTTGGGAGCAAAACTACCTAAACTCCCATTCCGTTTTGCTCTGTACCCCTCCTTCCAAAAATCTCAGTTAAGTGCCACAGTGGACTACCCACGTGTACAAACTTGTACACGTGGCAAATTTTTAGTGGCCCACGTAATATTAATTATAAATATTTAAAAAATTAAAAAATTAAAAAAAATTAAAAATATTTAATTTTTGGGATATTAGCGACTAAACCACCTAAACTTTGAATTTTTTAACACTTAACCACGAAAATTAAAAATAATGTTAAAAATATTTTTTTTACTTTTTTTTATCTTTTTCTTTTTCTTTCTTCTTCTTTCTTCTTTCTTTCTTAAACTTTCTGAAACCTTAATCTCTCAGCCCTCCCTCCCTGACCCTTTCTTTCTCTCTCTCTCTCGTCTCACCACCCAAGACCTTGCCAGAGCTGAAGCACCCAGGCCCTCGCCGGAGCCATTTGCCCTCTCTCTCTCTCTCTCTCTCTCTCTCTCTCTCTCTCTCTCTCTCTCTCTCTCTCTCTCTCTCTCTCTCTCTCTCTCTCTCTCTCTCTCTCTCTCTCTCTCTCTCTTTATCGTCTCTTTTCTCTCTCTTGTTGCGATATTTTGCACACGCAAGTGTACGTATCGTTTCAAGTAGTAAAACTCACGAGGAGTGAGGTCGATCCCACAGGGAGTGTAGTTAAGTACGTTAAAATTAAACTTTTACTTCTATTTGGTTAAATAAAAATAAAGAAAGAATTAAAAATAAGAAACTAGTAAGAAACAATTATTCAAGAAAATTGATAGTTAATAAAAACTAGGGCTTCAATTTCAATTGTTTCTATTGAATATGGCCTAATATGATTATTTTCCTAATATTAATCTCTATGCAATAGCAGGTTTACTAAGGTAATTTATAGTCTTCTCAGATATATAAATCTCAATTACATGCAAACTTTCTACTCTCGTGATAAATTTAACATGCAACAGGCATTAAGCATAAAAACCCTATAAGCTATCTAAACCATATAGGTACTCTCGTCCTATATCGAAATTCAGTTCTATTTTACTATAGCATATTTGACACTCACTTCTCAAATCTCGCATTAAAATCATAGACATATAATTAGTGATCAAGCAATTAAAAGTAGTTAAGCACAAATAAAATATAATACATAGAAATTAGGGGGAAAATAACTCATATTAAAACCATAAACAATGTCAAACAATATCCATCTAACCCTAATAAAGTGTTTAGTTATTCATGTTCATTGAAGCACAATTACACATATTAACTTTAAGAAAAGAGATGAAAATAGAGAAGAGAAGAAGAGAAGAATGCTGAAAACCCTGAGAAGTATGCCTCCAATTTTTCAGTTGATCTCTCCACTCTGTATCTGAATTCTCTCTTTTTTTCTCTCTGAAGTTGCTTGATGAAATCAACTCCATTCTTCTCTTTATATAGGCATTGAAGGCCTAAAAATATGGAAAAAAACGCAATATTTAAATTCCCATTCGGATTTAAATTTTTGTGAAACCTCAAACGAGATATTTTTTCTGTTGCGTCGACTGATAGTATTTTGGCCATAACTCTCTCAATATTAATCGGAATTAGACGATTCAAGATGTTCTGGAAAGATAAAAGAGAGATCTAGAACTTTCATGCTTCGACATTTTCCAAAATCCAATTAGAACACCGTCGAATTCAGGCTTGAAGTTTCGGCTTGCACAATTTTCTCTATTTTAAATATCATGATATTTTTATCTTTTTCCCATCTTTTTCTCTGATATTTTTCTAATCTTCTTCTATTTTAAATCTGCAAAAATAAAAGATAACAAGCAGTAAAAATGCTCCAAACACGATTAAAACTCAATTAAAAATATACTAAAATTAATACTAAAAATAACTTAACAAATTCCCTCAAACTAAGCTTTTACTCGTCCTCGAGTAAAACACTAAATAAACATTAAACAAGTCAATCTTCAAAACATGAGTAATTTTCAAGTAACTTCAATAATATGATTATGAAAAAATTCACTCATGCATATAATCCAGAATTTCAGTTTAATTACACCCTTGACAGATTTCAATTTATTTTCATTTAGCTTATAAACCATATAATGCAATTAACTAACAATTAAACCACTTGATGCACGCTAATTAAAATCATCAATCCACTAACCCAAAATTCCACATGCTTGTAATACTTACTATTCTCCACTAATATAGATTAATGCACAACCAAGAATTAGAAGGTCTTTCTAGGCTTATAATGTTAGGCTTAGGGTAAAGGTAGTTGAAATGATCATTTAGGCTTTCCTATACCATAAGCTTCTCCAATCATGTCACCCACAATATTTTTCACACAATCCCAATACCCCTTTTTCTAATTACATGAGAGATATATTCTTCAACAAGGTTGCAACAACTTTATATTTATCTTTTTTTTTTCTAGATTTGACACTGGTTGTCAGTTCTTTCTTTCTTTTCTCCTTTTTTTCAAGTTGTTGTCAATCAATTTTTTTTTTTTTTTATATTCTCTCAATTTTCACACTTTTTCCACACACATACAACAAACTTCCCATCCAAATTCCCCCAAACTAAAGATCTACTTATGGTATAATTAGGATTAAATCTTAGGATATTCATGGGTTTATCTTTTTTCTTAGGCTCAATATGTGTAGAAATAAAGAATAGGTTAAGGCTCAAAAGGGTAACTAGGATGAAAATTACAAGGATGGCTTGAAAGGCACAATCGATCCAAACAATTGCCTAAATCACTTTCCTAGTCATGCATAATTTATTATTTCGCCTCAAATAGCAAGCAAGCAAGTTCTAGAATTTCCAAACAACTTTCCACATTCCACAATCAACATACATAAAACAATTCAATTACTAGCAAATTACCTAATATGATTCCATGCTCAAAATTGAAATTAGTCAAGAACGTAATATCACCAAGCACACGGATTTACGAAAATAAGTGAACTTTTCAAATCATGTTATCTACCTACTTTCAAATTGACTCACATTAAGTAAATTGACTCACAACAATAAAAATTAAAAATTAAAAGACATAAAACTTAAAAACTCAAAATAAAAATTAAGTCACTCCTCCCCCAAACTAAAGTGACACATTGTCCCCAATGTGACATTAAAGAAAAAGGAAAGGAAACTTACCTGAGCGCCACATCAACAAGCGGTTGACGCCCGTAATAAGCGTCATGCAAGACAACTTGAAAATTGTTATTGTACTTGCCTTCAAGCTTGGCAAGCGATGAGTTTGAACAAAAGTCAGCACCAACAACATAAGACTTTGGATGATGAGCTTGGGAAGAAGCCTTTTGTAGCTTGCAGAGGATATAATATAGTGTTGATGAAATATATGGATTCATTGGTGGTTTATTAGTCAATATCATTGATGAAGTTGAATCAATGATGTCATGTGCTTCCTCATCCTCCAATGTCACGGTATCTACTCATTCATCTAACAAACCTTCTTCTTGTTGCTCACTCTCCACTTGGCTATCCATACCCTTGCTTGTGATTTCATATTCAATGAGTTCTTCTTCACAAGGATCTTGATCTTCAATTGTAGGCTCATTGTCTTCCTTGTATTCAACTAATGACCCTTCTTCATTGTAGCAATAACTCTCATAACTTTCATTATTGGAGTTATTACATTCTGAATCATGAGCCACTAAATTATCACATAAGGATCTCACCATGTCTGTTAAGCGATTAATCTCTCCTGGAAGTGATTGCATAAGTGCTAATAGTTGCTCCTCTTTTTCAGTTTGTTGGGATGAATTTCGGCAATAAGGTGGGTATTGGTGACTCCAACCCTGAAGTGATGGATCCCAATGCCAGTCATAATCAAAATCTGCCATGTTATTCAACAGATTTATTACATCATAGCCTCTCATTAATAGAGGTGCTCTAGTTGCCTCTGCTCCATAATCAACCCAGCTTCTTGTTTCATTATTAAGTCCATTATAAAAGAGCTACGTAAAACACCCACTTGAGAAGGTGGGATGACATCTCTCTCCATACTCTTTAAATCTCCTCCAAGCAGAATAGAATGGTTCATTGTGTTGTTGGGCAAAATCCTTAAGATATAGCATCTGAATTTATCTTGCAGGTCAAGCTCATCAATAAAACATTAGTAAAATAAAATAAAACTAAATTAGTACTAAAAAGATAAAAATTTGAAACAAAAAAAAAATTAATACTAAAACTAAAAAGAAAACTAAATTAGAACAAAATTTAATTTTTAATATTATTAACTATCACTCCCCGGCAACGGCGCCAAAAACTTGTTGCGATATTTTGCACACGCAAGTGTACGTATCGTTTCAAGTAGTAAAACTCACGAGGAGTGAGGTCGATCCCACAAGGAGTGTAGTTAAGTACGTTAAAATTAAACTTTTACTTCTATTTGGTTAAATGAAAATAAAGAAAGAATTAAAAATAAGAAACTAGTAAGAAGCAATTATTCAAGAAAATTGATAGTTAATAAAAATCAGGGCTTCAATTTCAATTGTTTCTATTGAATATGGCCTAATATGATTATTTTCCTAATATTAATCTCTATGCAATAGCAGGTTTACTAAGGTAATTTATAGTCTTCTCAGATATATAAATCTCAATTACATGCAAACTTTCTACTCTCGTGATAAATTTAACATGCAACAGGCATTAAGCATAAAAACCCTATAAGCTATCTAAACCATATATGTACTCTCGTCCTATATCGAAATTCAGTTCTATTTTACTATAGCATATTTGACACTCACTTCTCAGATCTCGCATCAAAATCATAGACAGATAATTGGTGATCAAGCAATTAAAAGTAGTTAAGCACAAATAAAATATAATACATAGAAATTAGGGGGAAAATAACTCATATTAAAACCATAAACAATGTCAAACAATATCCATCTAACCCTAATAAAGTGTTTAGTTATTCATGTTCATTGAAGCACAATTACACATATTAACTTTAAGAAAAGAGATGAAAATAGAGAAGAGAAGAAGAGAAGAATGCTGAAAACCCTGAGAAGTATGCCTCCAATTTTTCAGTTGATCTCTCCACTCTGTATCTGAATTCTCTCTTTTTTTCTCTCTGAAGTTGCTTGATGAAATCAACTCCATTCTTCTCTTTATATAGGCATTGAAGGCCTAAAAATATGGAAAAAAACGCAATATTTAAATTCCCATTCGGATTTAAATTTTTGTGAAACCTCAAACGAGATATTTTTTCTGTTGCGTCGACTGATAGTATTTTGGCCATAACTCTCTCAATATTAATCGGAATTAGACGATTCAAGATGTTCTGGAAAGATAAAAGAGAGATCTATAACTTTTATGCTTTGACATTTTCCAAAATCCAATTAGAACACCGTCGAATTCAGGCTTGAAGTTTCGGCTTGCACAATTTTCCCTATTTTAAATATCATGATATTTTTATCTTTTTCCCATCTTTTTCTCTGATATTTTTCTAATATTCTTCTATTTTAAATCTGCAAAAATAAAAGATAACAACCGTAAAAATGCTCCAAACACGATTAAAACTCAATTAAAAATATACTAAAATTAATCTAAAATTAATACTAAAAATAACTTAACATCTCTCTCTCTCTCTCTCTCTCTCTCTCTCTCTCTCTCTCTCTCTCTCTCTCTCTCTCTCTCTCTCTCTCTTCTCCTTCCCAGACCCTCTCTTTCTCTTTATCGTCTCTTCTCTCTCTCTCTCTCTCTCTCTCTCTCTCTCTCTCTCTCTCTCTCTCTCTCTCTCTCTCGTCGGACTGAACGAAAAAAAAACAAAGGGGAGTCGAAGAAAGATTGAAGGAGAGAGAGAAGAGGGCAGATCAGGGTTGGGATTTTTTGGGTTGTGGGGTTCAGTTCTGTGGCCCGTCTGACATGGGTTGGTCGGAGAAGGCCGACGTTGTGCATCGTGAGAGAGTGTGTGAGAGGAGAGTTTGTTGCTGAAAATTATTAATTACTACGCAAGTGCACGCAATCAAGTAGTATACTCACGCAAGTGAGGTCGAACCACAGGGAATTGGATTAATTACTACTAAACTATACTTATAATTCTATTTGGCAAATCAAAAGTATTTATGATTTAAAAAAAGAATGAAAGTAATTCTGAAAACTTAAATAACACAATTAAAAGTTGAGCAAGATGAGATAATAGGGAGGAGAATCCTGTTGTTGTTTATCCAAATCGTTAATGCCTAATTGCTATCCTATTCTTGAAGTGAATGACAGATTATAAAGTAACCTAGCTCTTTTCAGATCTTCTAGGTTCTAAATCACATGTTATCTAATTAATTCCTTAATTAAACTAACATGAAATCAGCATTAGGTAATAATCTACTTGTCACATAAGTCATGTGAATACTCTCGTTTCACATAGAACATCGATTATCCAATTTTAGCATTCTCAATTCTCACTTTTCAGATTTTGAATTGAGATCATAAAGCATGCACAAGGTGATCAATCTTAAACATGAAATGAAGAACAAATTAAGATAATTTCACACACAAGAATGGAGGAATGGCAATTAAACATTAACTAGGCAAAACATTAAACAACAATCATCATCCTCCCTAAATGGGAAATTTAGTTCAGAAATAAATCCATAACCATTCCTATGACAATATTCAACATAAATAAATTAAAGAGGAATAGAGAAAGAAACTGTTGGTGGATTGACTCTGGATCTTCACTTTGATTTCCTCTGCTCTTCTTGCCTCTTTCTGCTGTGTTTTAGGGTTCCAAATCGCTTCTCTCTGACTTCCAATCGCAGTTTTCTATTTATACTTGAAATTTAGGGTTCGATGGACGAAATTACCCCCGGTCCGTACGGGATCTCGCCGCGGCCACACTTCCTCTCGCCGCGGCGAGAATGTGCCAAAATTAGGCAGTTTCTGTTTCTCGTATCTCGCCGCGGCGAGACTCTTCATCGCCGCGGCCAGATATGCAAAAACTCAAAATATGAAGTTTTTCTTCGGCATCAGCACGTCTTTCAGTGAATTTCTGCACCCGAGACCTCTTTTACTCCAAAGAACCTGAAAACATAGAAAACAAGCGTAATTCCGTCCCAACACAGCTAAGAATGCACATAAATCGGATCCATAACATAGGCTAAAAATAGCCTAACAAACTCCCCCAAACTGACTCTTTACTCGTCCCCGAGTAAACTAAGACTAAACTAAAAAAAAAAACTAAAAATGATAGCTGAACTTTCCAACAATTAAATTGTTACCACCACCTGCACAACTTCAATCCTTCAATAACCAGAATTTTAACTTGCCAACTCTAAGAACTAAGTTGAATGTGCAGTTTACAAGTAAGTAATTCATACAAACATAAAGCATCGCAATTCCCATCAATATCACAACTGTTCTAACTTTCCAACATCCCACTAACACATGATCAATAAGTTTGAATGACATACCTCTCTCCACTAATGTTGACAAATTTCTACCTGGAATCAATAGGTCTTTTTCGGTTAAAATCACATGGCTTAGGTACATGGGTAGATGAGAAGTCATTTAGGCTATACTATACCATAAGCACTATTAACCAAGCAAGCCTAGACATTTATTTTGCTTTCTTTCCATATATCCCAAAAACAGAAATAAGAGATTGCAGTTTTTTTCTCTTGTGTGTGCACCTCATAATTTTCTTAACTTTTTTTTTCAAGAAGACACATTTTTTCTTTTTTCTTTTTTCATAAGCACAACACACAATATTCTTATTATTTTTTTTCAATCTCTCATTCCTACACTTTATATATTTTTTTCTTCACTTACAGCACTTATTCCCCCCCCCCAAACTTGCTTCAAAGCTTATGGCATAACAAAATATGTTCAGGGTGAAAAAGAGTTTAGAATAACGAATTCAGCTCCGTGAAGTGGTGAAAAATTTGAAAACAGGCTAAGGCTCAACTTTGGGTATACTATGGAAAAAATTTTTTCAGGTAGGCTTGAAAGGCTCAATCGATCCAAAGAAAATTTGCCTAAATCATTTTCCAAACAAAAATCATCAAGGATTTCGCTTCAAGAGAGTATGTCAAACAAATTCTATTCCATGTTCAATCAGTCATTCCACAATCCAAATAGAACACAAGTGATATGTGAGAATAGCAAATGTTTTAAATCTAAATGAACAACCTTCTAATACACATCCAATTTGATTCAAACAGTTGCAAGTCAAGCACACAGTTATGTTTCAATCCATTGCACAAGTGAATAACAACAATTCAATCCATCTTTCAATTTAACTATCACGCAAGACTAAAAAAAACTAAAACAAACTAAACTAAAACAAATAAATGCGAAAAAATAAATTAAGTTTCCCCCCCCAAACTAAAATGCACATTGTCCCCAATGTGTAAAAATAAACCAGGGTGAGGGAAACTTACCTGAACGCCACATCAGTATGGCGGTGGAGGTGGTGGCGGGTAGAATCCACCTCTCGCCTCCATGAGGGCCTTTGTGCCAAACGAAGAAAACTGACCTCCAATGTTGCAAACTTTAAAGCTTTCCTTAGATTGAGAGTCACCTTCATATTTCCCACACAACAGTCTTTTCATACGTCGTCGAACAGTTCGAAATCGTTCTTTAGACTTCCCTTTCGTCTTGTTGGTAGTGACTTCTCGACCATCCTTTACAACTTCCAGTCGACAACAAGTAGGAATTTCAGTTGCAGCAAATACTTTGAAAGTCTCTTCTTCTTTTTGAACACGCAACTTTAACTCCCCCTTCTGTACATCAATTAATGCTCTTCCCGTTGCTAGGAATGGTCTTCCCAAGATGATAGGAATATTCTCATCTTCTTCCATGTCAAGTATTAAGAAATCAGCAGGGAAGATGAACTTACCAACCTTTACCAAGACATCTTCAATTATACCCCGAGGATGAGTCAAAGACCGATCTGCCATTTGTAAAGTAACTGTTGTGGGTTTTGCTTCCCCTAATTTTAATCTTTTGAACATTGATAGGGGCATTAAGTTGATACTGGCTCCCAGATCACATAAAGCTTTTGTTTGTATAGAACCCCCTATTGAGCATGGAATGTTGAAACTACCCGGATCTTTAAGCTTGGGCGGTAGTTTCTTTTGCAAAATGGCGCTACACTCCTCAGTTAATGCCACTGTTTCATAGTCCTCCATTTTTCTCTTCTTAGACAATATCTCCTTCATGAACTTCACATAACGGGGCATTTGTTCCAAGGCTTCAGCAAAAGGAATGTTGATGTGTAGTCTTTTGAAGACCTCTAGAAATTTTGTAAACTGCTTGTCTAGATTGGTCTTTCGGAGTCTCTGAGGATAAGGTATCTTCACATGATGATCAATACTGATTGGTGGAGACTGTTGTTGTGGTGCAGGACTATCAGTAGCCTTCTTTTCTATTGACGTTGGAGTTGGTGCTGATTGATCTATAACTTCTTCATTGAATGGTTGTACCACATCAGGCCCATCATAATTCTTTCCACTCCTCAAGGAAATTGCTTTACATTGCTCTTTTCCTTTTGCCTCACTAGTGCTAGGTGAATTTCCTTGAGCTTGGTTTGCCACTTGAGTAGCCAATTGTTCCATTTGAGTTTCTAGAGTTTTAATAGAGGCTCTAGTTTCCATCATGAATTGGAGCAATAAATCAGCTTGGATATTGGAGCCACTAGGTCTTTGTTGTTGGTTTTGTTGGGGCTGATTTCTCTGCTGGTAGAACCCCTGTTGGTTGTGCCCATAATTATTATTTTGGGAGTAGTTCCCAATGGCTTTTACTTGATCCATTGGCAAATTATCCACATCTGCCTGACACTCTGAAAAGTGATGGTTGCCTCCACATATCTCACAAATAACTTGGGCTTGTTTAGCTTGCCCTGCAATCAGCTTTGTCAAGGCCTCAACTTGAGCTGTCAATTTTGTGATGGCATCAACCTCTAGCACACCAGCTACTTTCTTAGTTTGACTCCTTTCAGTTGGCCACTGCTGATTATTTAGAGCCATCTCCTCCAATAGATCGTAAGCCTCATTAGCACTTTTTCTCATAAAAGCTCCACCAGCTGCTGCATCTATCAGAGTTCTAGTGTTACCAACCAACCCGTTGTAGAAATTGTGAACCAGCATCCACTTCTCTATGCCATGATGAGGGCATTTTCTGATTAGATCTTTAAACCTCTCCCAAGCCTCATGGAGAGATTCATTATCTTGCTGACAGAAGTTGTTGATTTCACCTCGCAACTTGGCTGACTTTGCTGGAGGGAAGAATTTAGACAGAAATTTTGTTGCTAAGTCTGTCCATGTTGCTATAGAATTTGGTGGCAAGGAGATCAACCAACTCTTGGCTCGCTCTCTCAGTGAGAATGGAAACAGTCTCAAACGGATGGCGTCATCACTAACCCCATTGACTTTGAAGGTCTGACATAACTCCATGAAGTTCGATAGATGCAGATTGGGGTCTTCAGAAGGGAGTCCACCAAACTGGACTGAAGACTGCACCATTTGTAGTATGGCAGGCTTAATCTCGAAATTATTTGCATCCACTGCCGGTGGCCTGATACATGACTGCACTCCCGTCAGAGTAGGGAGAATGTAATCTCTCAAGCTACGGCCATTAGCTTGATCTTCCACGGCACCTCCATTATTACCGTTATTACCCCCATTGTTTCCAGCATTATTGTTCACATTGGCAGCCATGATCTCTGATGTTTCAGCAGTTGCTGAAACTCTTTCTTGCCTCTTGTTCTTTCGATTCTTCCTGCAAGTTTTCTCAATTTCAGGATCAACTGGTAATATGACTGATTGTCCTTGACGGCGCATGCACTTAGGATTCCTGAGATAAATAAAGAAAATATTGCAAGAAAAAGGTTAGAAAAATCAGCAAGAGAAAATATACCAAAGTAGAAGTTAGTATAATTTTATGTAATATTAATCTTTAAACAATTCCCCGGCAACGGCGCCAAAAACTTGTTGCTGAAAATTATTAATTACTACGCAAGTGCACGCAATCAAGTAGTATACTCACGCAAGTGAGGTCGAACCACAGGGAATTGGATTAATTACTACTAAACTATACTTATAATTCTATTTGGCAAATCAAAAGTATTTATGATTTAAAAAAAGAATGAAAGTAATTCTGAAAACTTAAATAACACAATTAAAAGTTGAGCAAGATGAGATAATAGGGAGGAGAATCCTGTTGTTGTTTATCCAAATCGTTAATGCCTAATTGCTATCCTATTCTTGAAGTGAATGACAGATTATAAAGTAACCTAGCTCTTTTCAGATCTTCTAGGTTCTAAATCACATGTTATCTAATTAATTCCTTAATTAAACTAACATGAAATCAGCATTAGGTAATAATCTACTTGTCACATAAGTCATGTGAATACTCTCGTTTCACATAGAACATCGATTATCCAATTTTAGCATTCTCAATTCTCACTTTTCAGATTTTGAATTGAGATCATAAAGCATGCACAAGGTGATCAATCTTAAACATGAAATGAAGAACAAATTAAGATAATTTCACACACAAGAATGGAGGAATGGCAATTAAACATTAACTAGGCAAAACATTAAACAACAATCATCATCCTCCCTAAATGGGAAATTTAGTTCAGAAATAAATCCATAACCATTCCTATGACAATATTCAACATAAATAAATTAAAGAGGAATAGAGAAAGAAACTGTTGGTGGATTGACTCTGGATCTTCACTTTGATTTCCTCTGCTCTTCTTGCCTCTTTCTGCTGTGTTTTAGGGTTCCAAATCGCTTCTCTCTGACTTCCAATCGCAGTTTTCTATTTATACTTGAAATTTAGGGTTCGATGGACGAAATTACCCCCGGTCCGTACGGGATCTCGCCGCGGCCACACTTCCTCTCGCCGCGGCGAGAATGTGCCAAAATTAGGCGCTTACGTTTCTCGTATCTCGCCGCGGCGAGACTCTTCATCGCCGCGGCCAGATATGCAAAAACTCAAAATATGAAGTTTTTCTTCGGCATCAGCACGTCTTTCAGTGAATTTCTGCACCCGAGACCTCTTTTACTCCAAAGAACCTGAAAACATAGAAAACAAGCGTAATTCCGTCCCAACACAGCTAAGAATGCACATAAATCGGATCCATAACATAGGCTAAAAATAGCCTAACAGAGTTGGAGAAGGTTGGGTCGTGGGGTAGCGACTAGGTGCTAGGATTTTTCAGTTAAGAAGAAGAAGAAAAGAAAAAGGAAAAGTGTTAAAAATGGAATGGGAGCTTAGGTAGTTTTGCCCCAAAAAAATTAATTTTTGTAGTTAATTGTTAAAAAATTTAAAGTTCGGGTGGTTTAACCGCCACTATCTCAAAAAGCAAATATTTTTAAAATTAATTTTTTTTTTTAATTTTTTAAATATTTATAATTATTTTTTAAAATTAATATTACGTGGGCCACTAAAAATTTGACACGTGTACAAGTGTGTACACGTGGATAGTCTATTGTGGCCCTTAACTGTGATTTTTGAATGGAGAGGCACAGAGCAAAACGGAATGGCAGTTTAAGTAGTTTTGCCCTTAAAAATCGATTTTCATAGTTAAGTGTTAAAAAATTTATAGTTCAGGTGGTTTAGCCGCCAATATTCTTAAAAAAAATTAAAAATATATAGAAAATAAAAATGTTATATAAAATAAGTTTTTATATATTTTTTATTATAATAAACTAGATTATAACATTATCATTATCATTATAATACATCATAACAACTCACAATACTTTAAAATTTATAATTTACCAAATACTCAGCTCCGCTTTTTTCCACAGTTCTTTTGCAGCTGTTTTTTCTCACAGTACAGCTACAACTTTTTTTTCCTACAGGCTACAACACAACTGTACCAAACTAGCCCTAAATCTATCTCATGACACTCAAGTACCCTAACATAGCTTTAAAAATAGAGAAAAATTAAGTGACAATGGCTCGTAACAAAATCAAAGACCCATTTAAGCATTATTATGGGGTTTAATTCAATATGGAAACATAATAATGAAACTTAAAAAAATTTCCAATAAAAAAAATCAGTGCAAAGAAATCAATGCATATAAAAGTAAAATATAAAAATTCTCAAACCCAAGAACTCGATGAACTAAAATTCAACACTAAATTATAATTCGAAAAAATATTAACTTTTTCATTAGAAAACTTAGACATAACATCAATTATCAAACAACTAAAAACAAACCTAAAATAAAGGAAAAACAAAAGCTCAACCTGGATCTAGAACCAATGCTCCAAATCGATACCCTGGATCAGGAAGAGGCCTCAATCAAAACTATGGAAATCGTGTGTTGGGTTTTATGCCCTAAATAAAACTCATTTCAATATAATCAGGTTTACTTATTAATATAGATCAGAAATAACATTTAATGTTGCACGGTTCACATGATTTATTTCATGATTATATGTACATAATGTATGAATTCATCTGAAACCCTTTTCACATACTTGATCCTGTTTATTGTGCTGTCAACACTTTGAAAAGTAAACATGATTATGTGAATAAAGTTTCCTAGATTTATCACACACAGGGTTTTACTGATATGATAATCTACAACAAAGTTTACTTGCATTTGGAGAAATGCTATGTTCTTTCCAGAGCATTGGTTAAAGTAAAGCTCAGGTTGGATGCACGGAGTATGCATCGGAAGGGACCGATATTGAACTTTGACTTAGATTTATTAAACTTACCGTAATATCTATTCAAGTCAATATCGCCTAGTTGATCCTAGATCAAATGATCTTAATCCTTGTTATGATTAGGCTCAATCTCAAGAGGCTATTCGTGTTCTTTGATTTGTTAGTTAAGCCTACTTTTAGGTCAGGGTGATACGTACATTTTGGGAACACGGTAGTGTAATTGAGTGGGAGCGATAACATAAACATGGAACCTATAGCTTCTATCTGGCGAATAGTAAGTAAAGGATGATCTCCTTTGAGCTTGACCAAACGAAAATAAATGGTGGAGTACTCATTTCACATAAGCTGAAATATCATTTATACGGGGTTAAGTGTTTTAAGGATAAAATACATTGTAGGGTGTAACAGTAATCTAATCCCTTTACAGTGTAGATCATTCATATAGAGGATCATTGATCAAATTAAGATTATAACAATGGATAACCAATGATGTGTCTATATGGTGGAACATATAGAGCATTCTATATACTGAGAGTGCAATTCTAAGTTCTATGCGTGGATTCAACGAAGAATTAATAAGTCAGTGAATTTAGGTTATAAATTCTTGATCTGCTTATTGGAAGCTCGGTTATATAGACCCATGGTCCCCCCACTAGTTGAGATAATATTACTTGTAAGACTCATATAATTGGTTTTGATTAATCAATTATAATTCTCAAATTAGACTATGTCTATTTGTGAATTTTTCACTAAGTAAGGACGAAATTGTAAAGAAAGAGTTTTATGGGCATATTTGTTAATTATGATACTTTGTATGGTTCAATTAATAAATATGATAAATGACAATATTATTTAATAATTATTTATAGTTATTAAATAGTTAGAATTGGCATTTAAATGGTTGAATTAGAAAATTGGCGTTTTTGAGAAAATGAGATGCAGAAATGATAAAACTGCAAAATTACAAAAAGTGAGGCCCAAATCCATACTGTATAGGGCCGACCACTTTTAAAGGTTTTTTCATTTGATATTTTCATTATTTTAATGCCAAATAATTCAAACCTAACCCTAGTGGAATGCTATAAATAGATAGTGAAGGCTTCAGAAAATTTACACTAAACTTTCTACTATTTCCTTCAGAGAAAAACCTGAGCCTTCTCTCTCTATTCCTAGCCGCCACTTCTTCTCTCTCTTCTTCCTTGAATTTCGAAATCACTTAGTGTAAGAGTAGTGCCCACACACAGCAAGTGATACCTCAATCATAGTGAGGAAGATCGTGAAGAAAGACATTCAACAAGAAGGAGATTTAGCACTAAAGAAGGAGAGAAAGAGATCCAGGTTCAGATATTGATAATGCTCTGCTACAGAAAGGAATCAAGGGCTAGATATCTGAACGGAAGGAGTCATATTATTCCGCTGCACCCAATGTAAGGTTTCTAATACTTTATATGTGTTTATTTCGTAATCGTTTTAGAAGTTCCTATTTAGGGTGTTAATCAACATACTTGTGAGTAGATCTAAGATCCTGGTAAAATAATTTCCAACATCGTGGTCCACCCAGATTCGACAAAGGATTTGTTACACCAAAATAATTTCCATAAACTTGGCCACAATGCTACTATGTGCCAATACAGATTCGACAAAGGATTTGTTACACCAAAAGTCGGCGATCCTCGTGCATTCTTGACAAAAATTGATGACTCTGAGGAGCCTCAAGCTTACTCTTCATCCATGCTACTTGACTATGCTATTGATCAAGAATGGTATGCTGATACAAAGACCACCAATCACATTGCTCTTGGCATTGAACACCTCGAAAATAAACATCCCTATGCTGGAACTGAATCTCTCATAGTTAGCAATGGTAAGAAACTTCACATAACCCATGTTGGTAATCACTCTATCCCTACTATTTCTCAACCCTTGAAGCTTAATTCTGTTCTTAAAGTCCCCGAAATAAAGAAAAATCTAGTTAGTGTTTTAAAACTAACCAATGATAACAACGTCTTTCTTGAATTCCATTCTAAATATTGTTTGGTGAAGGACAAACTCACAGAGATTGTCCTGCTCAAAGGGAGGGTTAAAAATGGTCTTTACGTGCTTCCCCAACATTTTACTTCAGACTCTAATCTGGGACTCCAATGTAACATGGTCACTACTTTGGCTTCTGCATCAGACAATGCCCACTCCATGTCTACTGATTTAGAGTTTAAATGTTGTTTGTCTAATTGTACCTCAACTGTCTTACCAGCTGTAACTCTTGTAACAATGCTAAAATAAATAAAAGTGACTCCATTTTTCTTCCAAATTGACTGTATGCTCAAAACAGTTATGCTGTCAATCTTTGGCACTTTAAACTATGCCATCGTGCACCTAGAATTTTGGCCAAATCACTGTTAAAAATCAACATTTCACCAAGTTTAAAAGAACTAAAATTCTATGAAGCATGTAAAATGGGAAAAAGCCATAAATTTCCTTATTCTTTGTCCAACTCTAGAGCATCTCAGCCACTTAAGTTGCCGCACACAGACCTTTGGGGACCCTCCCACATAACATCCCTTGAAGGTCATAGGTACTACATCATCTTCATTGATGATTTCAGTAGGTTTACTTGGATTTTCCCACTAAATATAAAGTCCCAAGCCTTTCCCATCTTCTTAGAATTTAAAAAGCTTGTTGAAAAACAATTCAATTTACCAATAAAAATTGTTCAATCAGATTGGGGAGGAGAATACAGGTCATTCTCTAAGTTTCTTACCAAAAATGGGATTCAGTTCCAACACCCATGTCCCCATGATCATGAATAAAATAAAAGGGTTGAGAGGAAGCATAGACACATTACAGAAATTGGCCTAACATTGCTTGCTGCATCTGGTCTCGATCTGACATATTGGTGGTTAGCTTTTCAGCACACTGTCTATGTTATTAACAGGTTGCCTACACCTGTTCTTGATGATTTATCACCATATGAATACCTCTTTCACAAAATACTAGACTACAACTTCCTAAAACCTTTTGGTTGCTCTTGCTTTCCACATTTGAGACCCTACTAGTCTCACAAGCTGGACATCAAATCAGAAAAATGCACCTTTGTTGGCTACTCCTTACAACACAAAGGCTATCTTTATAGAAGCAACAAAGGGAGAATCTATATAGCTCAAAATGTCATGTTCAATGAGCTAGACTTTCCTGCAAAATCTTCACCACAACCTCAACAGGTAACTATCTCGCCATCTACTTTACTCCTACAACAAGTTTCTTCACCATACCTTTGGAAAATAGTTTCAATAACTCACCATATGGTTTTCTGCAACACCTGCTGCTAATGGTGCTAGTCCAAGTACATTACCTGATATGGCTCTTAGACCAGCTGAGAATGCACAATTACCTGCTACACCTGTGCTCAATTTATCCAATCATCCTCCAGTCTAAACTGCTACTCCTCAAGAAGATGAATTAGTCACTGTTGCTCCCCACAACTGTGATAGCCAACATGTTGTATCCATAATAGTGTCACTAGTTGTAACTTCTAATAAGCCTCAACCATCCACTATGACTGAACCCCCCATTCATACGCAAACCTTACCAACTCAGCTCCCAAATACCGATGTGGTGCCCCAAACTACCAATGTTGAAGTACATGAAATCACAGCAGCTCCCAACTCTGCTCCAGGCTCATCTTCCTCATTTATTCCATGTACCTCTACCTTTAAAACAATTGGCAACACTCATCCTATAAAAACCAGATCAAAAAATGGTGTGTATAAACCAAAGGCATATCATGCTACCACTCACCCTCTACCTGAATCTCTCACACCAACTAAACCAAAAATACTTAAACAAGCTCTTGCTGATCCTAAATGGTTCAAAGCTATGCATGATGTATACCTAGCTCTTAAAAGAAATGGAACTTGGATATTGGTTCCATATGATTCAAACATGACATTAGTTGACAACAAATGGGTGCATAGAATAAAACTCAACTCAGATGGTTCTGTTAACAAGCTCAAATCAAGGTTTGTAGCCAAAGGGTATCTCTAAACTCTAGGGATTGATTTCACAGATACTTCTAGTCCAGTTGTTAATCAGCAACAGTTCGAATCCTTCTCACAATAGCTGTGTTTAACAACTGGACAATAAATCAACTATATGTCTCAAATGCTTTTCTAAATGGATGTCTACAAGAGACAGTCTATATGCCTAAACCCCCAAGAATTGTGGATGCCGAGAAACCAACTCATGTGTGCAAACTCCATAAAGCTTTGTATGGACTCAAGCAAGCTCCAAGAGCTTGGAATGACAAATTAAAATAGATATTGTTTCATAAAGGCTTCTCAGCTTCAAGGTGAAACACCTCCCTCTTTATAAAAGGTTCTGGACATGTTTTGATAGTACTTCTTATATATGTTGATGGCATAATAATAACAGGGCCTAATAATAACAGGGCCAACTCATGTGTGCAAACTCCATAAAGCGTTGTACGGACTCAAGCAAGCTCCAAGAGCTTGGAATGACAAATTAAAATAGATATTGTTTCATAAAAGCTTCTCAGCTTCAAGGTGAAACACCTCCCTCTTTATAAAAGGTTCTGGACATGTTTTGATAGTACTTCTTATATATGTTGATGGCATAATAATAACAGGGCCTAATGAGATTATCATCAACAATCTAATTGTTGAATTGAATCAAGTGTTCTCCATCAACAATCTTGGTCTATTACACTACTTTCTTGGAGTATAATAAGATTATCATCAACAGTCTAATTGTTGAATTGAATCAAGTGTTCTCCATCAACAATCTTGGTCTATTACGTACACTACTTTCTTGGAGTAAAAATTGCTCGAAATAATATTGACATGTATCTTTCTCAGACCAAGTATATCTCTGATCTATTAGTCAAGTTACACATGGAAGGGACAAAACCATGTCCAAACCCAACAAACTCCACTCACAAGCTATCTCTTACAAATGGTCAACCATTCATAGATCACACTCTCTATCACAACACACTAGGAGCTTCAAAGTATCTGACATTAACTTGGCATGAAATAGCATTCATTGTGAACAAATTAAGTCGATTCATTCATGCTCCCATAACAACACAATGGGAGGCATGCAAAAGGTTGTTCAGATATCTTCAAGGCACCATTAAATCAGACCAGCAACAAGACTATGCTTACAGGCCTACTTAGATGCTAATTGGGCAAGCTGTCTAGATGACAGACGCTCAACAGGTGGCTATGCAATCTTTTTTGGGAGAAACTTAGTCTTGTGGTATGCTAAAAAGCAATAAGTAGTTGCTCGATTGAGTACCAAAAGCGAGTTTCGAGCTCTTGCAAACATAGTAGCTGAGATAAAATGGCTATGCTCTGTTCTTATTGAACTTAAAGTTAATCTGCTATCACACCTATCATTTGGGTGGACAATTTAGGTGCAACTTCCTTAGCTGCTAACCTTGTGTTTCACGCTCGATCAAAACACATAGAAATCGATTTACATTAATTCGAGACCAAATTATAGCCAACCAAGTCGAAGTTCGCTATGTTCCATCATGTGATCAAACAACAAACATTCTCACGAAGCCCTTGTCCACATAACGTTTTGACTACCTCAAGCACAAGCTTCACGTGTGCTAAATACCTTTTCATTTGAGGAGGGATGATACAACTACTACTTTTACTAAACTAACTGTTAGTTAGTTAATACTGTTAGTTTTGTACTGTTGTAACAATTTTTGTAACAACTTTTTTTTTTTTTTTTTTGAGGGAATTTTGTAACAACTTCTCATTTCTTGTTTTTTTGTTAATTCTCGTAAATTGGGTTCTTGTAGACTCTATAGCATAGATAAGATCTTGGGCTATTTTCAAAAATATGGGAAAAATTATTAAGGTTATGATAAATATGGCATAAAAAGTAAATACCACTAAATATGGCATTATCTAACCAATCAAACTAAAAATATGGTTTTTCTCTAAAAAAAACCATACAAAACATTAAAAAGAAATCTGAATTTAAAATTCATAAAAAATAAAAACTTAATTAAATTACCATAAAAAATATTAAAATTCCCTTCATATTTATTTTTTTTAAAAAAATAAAACAAATAAAACTATAGTGATTGCCGAAGTTGTCACTCGTGCTGGAAAAGTCACCGGAGTTTACTGTCGGCACCGGAAAAGTCGTCGGAGTAGCCGCCGGTGCCGAAAAAGTCGCCGGAGTTATTCTTAAATGTAGAAAAAGTCGTCGAATTAGCATTGTCGCTGGAAAAATCACCAAGAAACCGGTTTCGATGTTAAACCGGCTTTCTTGGTGATTTTTCGTAATTTTACCGTTGACAATGCCAAGTCCGACGACTATTCGAGTTTGATGCTCGGTGCCGAAAAAGTTGCCGGAGTAGTTCCCGTGTTGGAAAAATCGCCGCAGTTATTGCCGCGTAAAAAGTCGTCAGAACTGGTATTGTCGCCAGCAAAATCATTAGAAAAATCACCAAGAAAGTGGTTTTTTCATCAAGAAACTGGTTTCTTCACCAAGAAAGTGGTTTCTTCATCAAGGAACTAATTTTGTTACACAACAATAATAAAGATTATGAAAACAAAACAAAAATGATATACACTGAAAATAATTGAAACCAGTTTCATCAATCAACCAAATAGAGAAAAAAAATATAAAAAAATTACCAAGAAACTGGTTTCTTCATCAAGAAACCGAAAAAAAACCAGTTTCTTGGTGATTAGCCCGATAATTTTTCCGGTGACAATGACAATTTTGACGAATTTCCTAGAGTTTACTGTCGGTACTGAAAAAGTAACCGGAGTAGCTGTCGGTGTATTAGTCGTCAGAGTTGCTACCAACGCTAGAAAATTCGTCAGGCCATTGTCGTCAGAAAAATTACCGGAAAAATTACCAAAAAACTGGTTTCTTCATCAAGAAACCAGAAACCAGTTTCTTGGTAATTTTTCTGGCGACTATGCCAATTCTAATGACTTTTCTGAAGTTTACTGTCGGTGCCGGAAAAGTCGCCGGAGTAGCTGTTAGCGTCAGAAAAGTCGTCAGAATTGGCATTGTCAACGGAAAAATCACCAAGAAACCAGTTTCTTAGACTTCAAGAAACCGGTTTCTTGGTGATTTTTCAGTGATTTTTCCGGCGAAAATGCCAATTCTGACGAATTTTCCGGCACCGGCAGCAACTCCGACGACTTTTCCGGTACCGACCGCTACTCCGGTGACTTTTCCGGCACCGGAAGCAAACTCCGGTGACTTTTCCGGCATCAATGACAAATAAAACTTCCTAAACAAATAAAAACAGTAAATATGGGATTTTGAAACCTAATTACATATATATGGCATATCAAAAACCATACAAAAACCTAAAAACAAAAAAATACCATATAAATTGGCCAAACTTAAATGTGCCATATTTATCATAAGAACTTTTAAAATCCCATACTAAGTGTAATTTTTTCACACAATAATACGTAAATCAACTCGATGGCCCAAAAAAATAAAAAAAAATTTGTTAAAAGTGGGGGTATTTGGGTAAGTTAACCCCAAAATCTCCTCCATTCGTAGTCTCTTTCGCTCCCCAAGAGGAGCTTTACTGTAATTTCAGTTCACAAAACCCTAAACCCCTTTTCTTTTTCTTCTCCCTCCAAACTCCTTCGCTTCCACAGTCACTACATTCTTCTTCTTCTCCATCTGATCCATTATTATACTCTTAATAGGTTTGAATGGCTTACATACAAAATGGTAGAAACGCTCTCCGCCACATTATCAAGGAGACCAACATCCATAGCTCCGACCGCATGATGAACCCTCTTCTCTATCTTTCTCAAGGAGTTCGACACAGAAAATTGGAAGTTATACTAACCACAGTGAGTAAATGGATGTAAGATTAAGTTTAGCGTAGTTGTTCTATGTTTAATTTTTCTGAAAAAAAAAATTCATTCTTGGTTGATTTATTTGAAGATTTTATAATGGGCTTTTTTTTTTCTTTTCTTTTTTGATTATCAGAACATAGAGAAGCTTGGTAAATCTGGAGAGACAGTGAAGGTTGCACCTGGGCATTTTCGCAATCACCTCATGCCTAAGTTGCTTGCTGTTCCTAATATTGAAAAATATGCTTATCTCATCAGGGAGCAGCACAAGGTTTCTTTCTTGTTCTATAATTTGATTAAGAGTTCTTTCTTTTTCTGTTTTACTTTTATGTGTGATTTTTTGTTTACCATTTGAGCTGAGTCTTAAATTTTTGTTTAATTTTATGCTGTGTGGTATTAGATTTTCCCACCTGAGGAAGAGAAAGAGGAGGTGAAAGTGGTTAAAGTTTCTAAAGAAGATAAGATGAAAGAGCATGAAAGGGCAGCCAAACGTCTTGATAATGCTCGATTGGTTAGTAAACTCTTGTCCTATTTATATCCCATTTCCTGTTATGATTTGATTATGTGTTCTTCTGTTCTCTTATAAGTTATAGCCTGAATTGGTTTGATTTCTATACACATAACTCTGTTAATAGATGATCCTTTTGGGGTGTAGTATGAGATAGACAATGGTTGCAAAACTAAAGACATAGAAAACATTTCATGTTTGGAATATAAAAGTATTGCCTTTATCTTCATACATTGCTGGTGGATCATATCAAAGTGCTATTTTTAGTAAAAATTTATGCTTTGTATAATGTATTTGAGCCTTTGGGTATGGAATCTGGTCTAAAGCTCATAATGATAAGAGGGATTTTCTGAACTTGTGGCCTTACAGAATGAGCTTGGGCAAATCTAACATTTATATCTGCTTATAGGTGCTGCGGAGATTAATCAATGTTGAGAAGTTTCGGACTCGCTCGACTAAAGACGAGCCTATAGAATTGCGTAATCCGGTCACCGCAGATGAGATTGTAGCTGAGGTATGGTTTTGGTCTTGCTATCTATTTACTTATGGTCACAGCATACCATTTCACCACCGTCTGACAACATGTTACATTTTGGCAATAAAACTTTTCAATCCTTTGAAGACAGTACTTTTAATTTCTATGTAGTTCATTTCATTGTAGTTGAAACTTGAAAGATGTGTGTTTGTGTTTATTTAGGTGGCAAGGCAACTTTGTGTGCAAATATCTCCTGAAAACTTGCAGCTACCATCGGATTTGTCGACTGTGGGAGAGTATGAAGTGCCACTCCGTTTGCCAAAGTCAATTCCTTTGCCTGCTGGCAAGATTAACTGGACGCTTAATGTTAAAGTCAGAACCAAATAAACAGTGTTCTGCATGTTGATGATGCGTACTTTGTGTTCGATGACAACTTTTGCTTTCATATTTTTTTCTTTGGAATTTCTTGTAGCAAGAAAGTGAGATTCAAGCAACCCCATTTGGGTTATGATTTTCTCAACGATTTGGATATTCTGTTTTGGTCTTTTCTGATTTTGGCAAATCTGCCAATCTTTCTTTCTGAAGGCATTTGTAGTAGAAATTGCTTACTTGGTTGATAGACTCTTTAATGACAAATGTAAATTAAATAAAGATTTTTTGGGGCCTTTTTTTTTTTTTTTATATATATATATAGTTTTATTTTTGATTGCCCAAATTACAATAATCTAATATTCTAATGTAGGGGCATTTAATGTAGGTGTATTTTGTGACTTAATGTATGAAATTAAACAGATATTTACAAAAAGTTGGTCTCAGAAGGGGAGATAAAAGAGAGTTTCAGCAAATTTTCTTAGACAATAAATTTAACCTTTTTTTATTTTATTGGTGAAATGGATAATAAATTTAGTTAATACTCTAACATTTCTATTGGGTTTACTATATATTTAATACTCTTAAGTCGACTCATAAAAAATGGCTTCTTTCAATAAAATGGTCGATGAATGATGTCAAATATGTTCAGAAATGTAACATTTCATTGTGATTTTTTTTAAAACTATATTTTTTCACTATAAGTTTTTACCTTATTGTGTGTTTTTTTTTTTGGCTAATATATTGTGTTTTTATGTTAATTTTAATAGGGGTTTTTATGGATTGGTTTAGTCCGAATTTTTAATTTTTTCAAACTAAAGTTGCATTACGTTTTCTTAAAAATTTAAAACTAAACTAAACTAATCCACTCAAAATCGTATTGGTTTGTAATTCATAGTTTTTTTTTTTGGGCAATTTACACTAATATATACATTATATAATTTTATTACAATATATGTGCATAATAATTTATTTTCATATAATCATACATTTTATCTATTATGAAGAAAATTATTTTCAATTTATTATACAATATATAAATGGTAAGTATTTGATTATTTGATTTATTGCCACTCATTATTATACTTATTGAATGATGATATATTAATAATTATATATTTTTATATAATTTTAAATAATTTTAAAAATCAACCATTATTACAAATATTGAAAGTTTGTATTTAGATTAAATCACTATTTAATTCTTCCCTATAAAACTATTATCCAAATACAATATACTCAAATTTTAAATATTTATGTTTATAAAAATTATAATAAGAAGATTAGTTTTTTTTTTTTTTTTTTTTTTTTTTTTTTTTATTTACAATTGTTTTCTTTTGATTATATTTTTTATTATTATTTGTGTTATAAATGTATGCAAATTTTTTTGTTTATATTTTGTTGATATATTATCACATTTTTATTTATTGTAAAATATATGATTCTCAATATTGATTTTTTTCATAAATAATTTATTAGAATATTTTATTTATGGAAATTATTTTCTAATTAAGGAAATGATTTTCTATTTAAGGAAATAAATAAATAATTGATTTTCTGTTAAATGAATATTTTATACTCATTGAATCTGGACAAAATCAATTATGTAATATTCTATATATGGTCAGATTTCTATATTCATTACCTGATTTGATATCCTGAATTAATTGTCAAAATATTCTGACAATTAATGTGGCGCAGATACTGATGGAGTATCTCACCTATAAATATAGGGTCTCGGTCCCCGAGCTCCTCACTCATTCTGTTCATAACAGCAAAATCCATCTAAAGAGAGTTGAGAGAGCGAGGAAGCCCGATTACCCACATCAATCGGTTTCTTTTGCAGATCAAGCTTATGTGGGATTAATGCTCAAAGAATCAATGGCTGGAGGTATTTCGATCCTTATATTCATATAGTGTATATGTTTATTTATTCTGCATGTTATATACACATACATATATTTTATATTATACATATAAATGTCTAACAGTTGGTATCAGAGCGGATTATATATCTCTGCCTTGATTTTTTTTTTTGAGTTTCATATATATATACATTTACGGGGTTCTTCATTTATAATATAAATTATATATATTTTATATATACTTTTATATTATATAATCCCGATTATATATATATTCATACTCAATTTATTTTTTATATATACATATATATATTCATCTTCATATTTACGTTCATATATATATATATATTATATACATTCATTTATACCGTATAATATATATATATATATGTTTCTGAGTATACACTTTCATATTATATTCATTGATTTCTTTCCATATAATTGATTATCATATTCTTTTATATATCTTTATGATATTTTATATGGTTTAATGTGTATATGTAAGTATATATGTATATATATACATATCCAGTATTGGTTTTTGTTTGTATATATATTTTATATACATTTTCTTTTCATTTACGTATATATATTCATATTTATATATATATACTTTTATATTAATATTTCATAATTTATATGTTCATATATATATGCACATTCATAATTATATTCATATACTGTGTGTATACATATAATTTTTATGTATATATGTATGTATAATACTCAATGCTTTCATATTTTTGTTGCATAAAATTGTATGTAATACTCTCTTTCATACATTAATGATGATTTTATGCAGTATATATACATTGTATACGAGTATATATATACATGAAAGTTTTATTTTTCGGTCTATATTTTTTCTGTTTTCATTTTCGGTATTTATTTTAAATCCTCTATTCATTACTATATTCATATAATATTTTAGATCGATTTTATGAATGAAAAGGATTTAAAACCCATCTGAAAACTGAAAAAATTCTCTTAAGAACACGATCGGACCCGAAAGAATTTTTTATGAAATTAAAGTCTACACTTTACGTGTTTTCGATGCTTGAAATCAATATGGATCTCTTAATTTATTCATTTAGATCATTTTGGAATTGGTTTCATGAATTTTGGTCATCGGTGTTGTTTTTCATGGCAGTTTTTCAAAAAAAAAAAAAAAAAGGAAAATTAAGAAAAATTTAAGAAAATTCCGAAATTTTGTTACTTTGATTTATTTTTGGAATTTTATTTTATTTCCTTATCTTTGTTGATTAAGTCAATTAAATTACATTTGTTTAACTTTCCATTCTTATTTAACATATATCTTCATATATATTATATGTTATTTAGTAATAAATTATTATGGAAAGTTTTTAATTTGGTAAATTAATTACATGCTTTATTTTTACATGTAATTAATATAATTGTGATATTGTAAGAATGTGAATATTTAATTATTCTACAATTAAGTGCGCAATTATTATATTTATTTACCAATTAAGTAATTTATTGATTAAATTAATTGATAATCTGCCATTAAGTATATTCTTTAATTTTGCATTTAATTGATTTCATATAATTAATTGTACTAATTTGTATATTTACCTTATTTATACAAATTAATTATTAGTACAAATAATTAAGATATTATATGGTTATAAATGCATAATTAATTACATATCATGGAATTAAGCATTTAATATATTATCATACAATAATTGTTTTAACTTGTATTTATTTGGAAAATTTATTTTTAATACAATTAATTTTGATTTGTATGATTTAAATGCTATACATAAATTCCTTTTATAGTGCTAGATATATTTAGAAATGTTCAAACATTAAGATAGGTTGAATATTTTATCTAGCACATTAAGTTTCATAAAACTTCATAAAATTATTCATAAAATATTCATAAAACTTCCTAAAATGAATAAAATATGAATAAAATGTAAGTAATTTTATGGTTTGACATAAGAAAACATGAACTTGGGACAAATGCTCATATCTAGAACGGTTTTTAATGATCTTCGGACGACCACACTAGGAGCACTAATCTCAATTGTTTATTATGTTAACAACGAAATTACTTTTAGGTAGAGCCCAATACCTGATGTCAAAGTGAAAATATAATTTTATATAATTAGGGAGTAGCCACAGCATCCTTATTTGTATAAAATTATACATTAATTAAAATTTCACCTTAATGGACATAACTTGTAATTAATTATATAGGTATAATAATTTTACCCCACAGGAATTTTATTATATTTGTATAATTAATTAGGATAATATGTTAAATTAAATTCTCTTAATTTACCCCACAGGGAGTTATGGGGATTTAATTTAATAGTGTTATCACAAATTTAATTAAAGATAGATAATAAACCTTCATTTTCAAAACTGATTGTTTAATTAAATCTATCATAAAGTTCATCTAATTTTATTAAATTTAAAATTTAGCCCACAGGCAATTTTGGATTTAGTAAAATTTTAATCTTCAGTTTATACTTTGGTGTCTAGTGAACCACATAATTTTAAATAATTAGGGAGTAGCCACAGCATCCTTAATTATATAAAATTATATATATTAAGTGGATTAAGATCGCATAATGGACATGAATTATGTGAACATAATAATCTTACCTTATAGGCATTTTATTATATTCACATGATTAATATGTTAAATTAAATTCTCTTAATTTATCCCACAGGAAATTATGTAGATTTAATTTAATAATTTTATCATAAAGTATAAAATTTTGAAACATTTATAAATAATTAAGTGTTTCATACCTTTCATTAAGATAGAAATATTAAACTTTAAGTTTTTCATAAATTGTGTAAATCTATCATAATCTACATCTAAATTTAATCTTATTAAATTAAAAATTTAGCCCACATGCAATTTTTGTTTAATAAGATTTCATATTTAAGCATGTTTATTCATTGGTAAAAACATGATTCATTTAAACCTCAAAATTATATATGTAATTTTATTACATCACTATTCATAAATTTCTTCCATACTAGTAGAAAATTTCTTCCATAACAGTAGAAATTTTCAAAATTTATTCTGATAACTTCATCTAGCATATACAGTTTTTACTGTATAATTAAGAAAAATAAATCACACTTTATTATCACCAATAAATTTTAATTTATTGTGTATGAATTCATTCTAATATAGTTGATGTGATTATTAACACATAGTGGATTATTTTAGATTGTTATTCCACATTCATAATTTCTTGCAAGGTTTACAAATAAACCTAAGAAAGTCAATAATTGTGAGCAAATCTTATCCACAGACAAGATAAGTTCCCACATTTAGAAGTTTAAGGAACAAGCAATATAGTAGTGGCTTTGTTTTAAAATTGGCAAAGACCTTTATGTTCCAAGATTCTATTGAAACTTGATTTAGACACATTTAGAGGTCTTTACTACAAATGATGTCACTCATAAAGATATGCAAGTTCAATCTGACAATAAGAAATGTGTTATTAATAAGAATTCTTCTACATTATAGCACCAAAAATTATGGAACATATCTCCATAAATAGAATAAATGTTAGTAAATGGTGGGGATCTTCATCACACTAGATTTTACTAACTTTATTTAGAACTTGTGTGAATTTCATTAAGAATATGTATTCCAACAAGTCAAAATCGGTGCATACTAGAATTCTATCATATTAGAAATCATACAAGTCAATTAATTTTGAAGACATGGACTCAAATTTTGCATCTCCTTTTTAACGATTACTCACATAAATAATTTTTCTACAAAAGTATAGATTTATATGTTTCAAAGACATTTAAATCTTAAGTAGAGAAATGGTGCATTTTGCATATTAAGATAGTGAGATCAAATATAAAATGGAGAATACTACATTAAAATTCGTGAGTATGGATAAACTCCCAGTCTATTTGCAAAGTTTCTTTAAAAGCATGGGTTCATTGCCCGATACATATGCTTGGTACACCTAAATTATAGTGTGTAACAGATTTAAGAAACTAACCATTTTTTGGACATGGGGTGGAGCCTACATAGCAAACTCCAATCTTTCCTAAATCTTTGTCTATTGATACTCTTCAATGGGGGTGTACATATCGAATCGTGTTCTAACCAAAGTTGTTTCTCAAACATATTTTGAGTTGTGATAAGGTTGAAAACCGACTTGATGACATGTACACATTATTATAAATACCCATATACAGTTAGAGTACAATTGTCAAAGAAAAGATCTGGGCCCTAAACCATAAATGAGCATATTTCATTTGAAAAGCTATAAGGTTTAAGGGTTACATATTTTATTATCCATCTCACAACACTAGAATTGTGGAATTAAGAATTGACTTGATCAGTGGGAGTGATCAATCTAGGAACCTAGTTTTCGAGAAAGATCATTCATATTTTCTCAAACTTCCACCTCAAGTGTTAGATTAATTATGATTCACAACAACCCTTAAGATTAATTGTTATTGAGAATTCATAACTAATCATTAATAATATACAAGTCATTGGTAAAATTCTAATAAGTTATGTTATTTAGTAATTGCTTACAATTTCTAAAATAACATGCTATTGAACCATTTGCTCTTTTAAGAGTTTGTTGGTCCATCCTTAAGATGACTTATTAGAACAGTAAGATCAATGTATTCTAGTGATCACATTTTGTACAATAAGAGTTCAACTACAATATTAATTTGAGACACAAATTAAATTATAGAATGATAAAGAATTGAAGTTGTAGTACAATATGCCATGAATGAAGAAATGAATATCTTAAATAGCAATAAAGTTTATCTTTAGTAAAGTTGCCTAATGGGGTGGAGAACATTAATTAAGCATAGATTTTTTCACCAATAATATTCATTAGGCGACATTGAGAAACATAAAGATATAAAAGAATATTCATTGCTAAGAAGTTCATTTTGAACTAAGAATCAATAACAAAGGAGATTTACATTCTCAATTGTTTTTATAAAAGATTCTATTATAGACCTTGGCATTTGTTGCTTGTTTTAATTCATTAATCAATTCCAAATAGTGAACTAAGAGGAGAAGGTATATAGACTGTCATAAAGATTTTCCTCTAATAGTGGTGAACATATGCAAGCTTAAAGTGTCTACCTATAGATTAAAACAAACATCTCACAAATTGGTATTATATCATCTTTTCCTTTAGGTTTGAAAAGAGAATTATGGAAATAATTATATACCAGAAAGTTAGTGGGAGTAATATTTGTTTTATACGTCGACAATATGTTACTTGCAAATGATGATAAAATTTTTCTATATAAGTTGAAATCATTCATATCTTAAATTATTATTTTGAGATAAGGAATATAAATAATATATATAATTTTAATTAATTAGAGAGTAGCCACAGCATCTCTGATTAAATAAAATTATGTATTATTCATCAGATATAACTTTTATCTTTAAGTGTGATAAATTCAACTCGAACCAGCATCTGAAAAATGATCTGGAGTGAGAATAAATTAAGAACATTCATTTGCTTCTATTTTAGAAGCCTAATGTATGCCTAAGAGTTTAAATAAGACTTTGCATTACATTTGTTTCAGGATTGTTAAGTAGTATCAGAATAACTAAAGTTAAGACCACTTTATTTTTCATACAAAGTGATGAGGTTTCTTTAAGATACTAAAAATTATATTCATATATATTTTAAGATGAATTTACCATCTGGAAATATAGTTAACCAATTAGATTCTAACATACTTCACTGGTTGTATTGATTCACGTAAATCAATATTTTATTACGTCCTTAAGATTACCAGTAAGTTATATTGTAGAGAATCTTGATTGTTATTTCCACTATAGAAGTCAGATTCATTTATTGTTTTGAGGATACATCTCGTATGATGTATTATAGAGTTTCATAGTAGGCCTAGAGTTCAGAATTACATTTTCATTAGGCCATTAAGAAAATTTTGCGATAAATTCAGCTACAATATTTATGGCTAATAACTCTAAGAGTACTGGTCGAAGCTAGCATATCGACATTAAGTATTTAGCCATAAAAAGGCGTGATAAGTGGTCATTAATCACACAAACTGAATTGGGTGATCGCATAGATCCTTGACTAAAGGCATGCCGCAACACAAATTCAAGGATCATAAAGTAAATATGGGATTCAGTTAACCCATATGCAGTTTTTTTATTTGTACAACCAAAAATTATTTAATGAAACTCTAATTTCGATATTTTCTCATATTTATGTGCACCTTAATTTCATCTGAGAAAATTATCGTAAGAGGACCTGAATAAACATAAGGGTTAGGGTTTATTCGCTTAAGTACATTGCCACATAAAGTACATTGTTATATAATAAATATATCGTAATACATGGAAGATAATACTCGACTTATAATGAGGACATGTCGCTATGATTCGTATGTTTATTATATAATGAGGAACGTTGGGTTTGAATATTTTAGTTTAAATGCTGACCAAGTGGGAGAATATTAGAATATTTTATTTATGGAAATTATTTTCTAATTAAGGAAATGATTTTCTATTTAAGGAAATAAATAAATAATTGATTTTCTGTTAAATGAATATTTTATATTCATTGAATCTGGACAAAATCAATTATGTAATATTCTATATATGGTCAGATTTCTATATTCATTACCTGATTTGATTTCCTGAATTAATTGTCAAAATATTCTGACAATTAATGTGGCGCAGATACTGATAGAGTATCTCACCTATAAATATAGGGTCTCGGTCCCCGAGCTCCTCACTCATTCTGTTCATAACAGCATAATCCATCTAAAGAGAGTTGAGAGAGCGAGGAAGCCTGATTACCCACATCAATCGGTTTCTTTTGCAGATCAAGCTTATGTGGGATTAATGCTCAAAGAATCAATGGCTGGAGGTATTTCGATCCTTATATTCATATAGTGTATATGTTTATTTATTCTGCATGTTATATACACATACATATATTTTATATTATACATATAAATGTCTAACATAATTTTGTGTCGATTAGGTAAATTATATACATATATACTTATCTACAATTTATATTTTATTTTTTCTAATTAAATAATGTTTGAAGTTTATAAAGTTATGTTTGTTTATTTATTTTTTGATGTAAGAATTATTTTTTAATAGATAAATTCGTTCACTAACTCATTAGAAAATAATCAACATATTGAAACAATAGAAAAAAAATATATTTATTTTAGTATAGTATAAATATTAGCTATGTCTATTTTTATGTTTACAATTATAATAAACATACCAATACCAATAATATAAAAATTTTTGTATTTATATATGTATTTATTTTATTTTCTATTAATTAAACATATTAATTTAATAAACAAAATAATAATATTCACATAGGTTTATTATATCACTATATTTGTGTCATGTTTATTTTTTAATAATTTTTTAGAAAATAAATAGCATACATAAAAAAATTGTTTATTTATTTTTTGTTTTTTGTGTTAGTTTATTTTTTCTAATTAAATAATATTTGGAGTTTATAAAGTTATGTTTGTTTATTTATTTTTTGATGTAAGAATTGTATTTCGATAGAAAATTCGTTAACTAATTCACTAGAAAATAATGAATATATGGAAACAATAGAAAGAAAATATATTTATTTTAGTATAGTATAAATTGGCAATGTCTATTTTTATATTAAAAATTATAATAAACATACTAATAATATAAAATACTTTGTATATATATGTTTATTTTGTATTCTATTTATTAAACATACTAATTTAATAAACAAAATAATAATATTCACATATGTTTATTATATCACTCTATGTGTGTCATGTTTATTTTTAGTAATTTTAAACATTGATTTATATTTATATAGATTAATATTTATAATTTTTATATTGTATTTTATTGAAAAAAAATTTATTAAATTATAATAATTCGTACTAAAAATAGATAATAAACATTTATTCTTTAATAAAATAAATATTTAATTTGTTTATTTTTATAAAACTATTTATTATTTATTTAATTAATTTTACGAAAATTATTTATTTTGAATTTTAATAAACATATTTTATTATTAATAATTTTTTAAAATATTAATATAATAAACATAAAGATAATATATTATAAAATAATATTACAAACATTAATTACATTAATCTATTTATGGTAATTAGTTTAATCATTAATGATTTATATTATTTAATAATTAAAATGTATGGTTTTATGTAATAAGTTTTCAAAATGTATATATTTTTCAAATAATTTTTTTTTGCACATTTTTTGTAATTATTTTGTTTTTGTTGTACATTTATGAAAAAAGCCCTTTTTTTTTTACCCTAATTGTTTAGTTTTTGGTAATTTTTTAATTACTTTTAATAAATTTATAATTCATAAATAACAATAAAAAACTATTATAATAAATATAAATATTCTATCTAAAATTATTCTTAAATATATACATTTCAATATTTTATTCAAAAAATATCTATAAAGTATACATAAAATAATTATACCTAAACTATGACCGAACCAAATAATTTTAAATAGTCCGATGAACACCCGGTTCCACAAAAAAAGATAATTTAAAATATTTTGTTAAATATTTAAACTTTATTTTGACAATACAAATATTAAAATTAGACCAATAATAATAGTTTGTGAAACCTTTTCAAATAATAATAATAATAATAATAATAATAATAATAATAATAATAATAATAGTTTGCGAAAAAATTAAAATAAAATTATGAATGGGCTGAAACTTTGGTTTGGGTCGTAAGCCCACCTACGACTCGCTGAGTTAACTCAACAAACAAGTGAAAGCGTTTTCTGATTATCTCTTGCTCACTCTCACTCAGACTCAGCCCCTCTTGCTTTGCTATACTCAACTACCAATCTTCCATGAAAAACCAACCGCCTTAACTACTCTCCCTTCCCTCCAATGGCGGCAGCTTCCCGTGTTCTACCTCCTCTCTCTTTCCATTGCTTCAGGTACTTTCTCTCTCTTCTTCTTACTTTTCTTTAATGTCTGGTTTTCTGAATAGTTTCTCTGATTAAGTTTCTGGCCTTCTGGCCATGTATAAATACAAAAGTTACAATTTTTACAGCAACCCTTTATTGAATATTTGTTTTTGACTAAAAAAATTGTAGAAGAATAAGAATTATAATACTGTTTGACTGCTTACTTGAGAATTGAGATAGAAAAGAAGCTTTCTTTTATCCTATCTCTTTTATGGTCTTTTGATAATTTGAATTATTGTATTAGGCCCCTTTTATTGGTTATTTGTTTTAACGTTCTTTTTGAACCATTTAGGAGGAACAAAGTTTGTCAACACATGGAGTCACTTCTTATGCTGAAAGACACAAATTCATTATTTAATTCTGTTAAAAAGTATAGCTTTAATTTGAAGCTCTCTTACATGAAGCCTGTTCGAGCTTTTGCTTCATTGGGTCCTGTAGAAACAGGTTCAGCTCCAAACAACAGTCAAAGGTGTGATTTTTAACTATATTTTCTTTAAGATTATTGAGCTTGGTAGATGGCATTTTAGATGTGTATAACTACTGTATATTCATGTCAATAGGTCTAGTAAATCTTCTGAAAGGGGTAACACTGCGGATGGAGAATTGGGTTTTGAGAGAGAGTTACAGGAGTTTTTTGATGAAGTTAAAATGATGATTACAATGGGAAACAAAAATGATGCCGCGGACCTGCTTCGAGCTAATTATGAAGCTGTAAAGGAAAGGATAAATGCAGGTGCTAGGGGCATGGAAGAAGCTGCTTTGATTGACATCATAGCTCTGGGATATATGGCCTTGGGAGACTTGAAATTCGTCGGTACCCTTTTGCGTATGGTAAGTTATTTTCTTCTTCGTTTCATTGAGTGTTCATAACCTAGTAGGCATATATGGTATGAACATTTCTTATTGTGTGTTATAAAATTACTACCATGTTTATGGAATTTAACATATACACCTTCATGATCATGAAGTATTCGGGAAAGAATTGTCCCTGAATGTGTTGTTGACATGAAATTGTAGTAATTATGAGACTATTTTATAGTAATTGGGAGTCTTATGAGCATTGCTATAAGGCACTATGGTGCTTAACACCTTTATGAGGTGGCATCCAATAAATAGTTAGCGGTTTTTTATAATCATTACTAAAATAAAATAAGTGGGACGCGATATAGAATTGCACCAGTAGCGATAAGATACTTCATAAAGGTGCTAGGCACCCATGGTGCTCCTTAGCATTTCTCAATCCTTATCTATCGCTATTATTCTCTCTGACCATCGATTCAGAAAATGTTTCTTACTGGTCAAATTTGTTGGAAGATCAGTTGATTGAGGTGGTGGACAATCTAAAAGATGATGAACTGCTTCTGGATCCTGTACTTGTGCATATGGGAAGTATGTACTCAACTTTGGGGAAGTTTGACAAATCAGTATCCATGTATCAAAGGGCCATCAATATTATGGAGAAAAAATATGGTATCCTATTTCTCTATCTCTCTACTTTTTATTTTTGCTTTCCTTTCCAATGTGCAACAGTCTTTTTGATTAAGAACATATTTGGTGGTTTAATGTGGGAATCTGAAAGTATTAGTAAATGCTCAACTGAGTGTTCTTTTCACTAAGCCAGCAAAGTGGAGGTCATGTTTATAAAAATTTATATTGGGGTGTGATTACCCTCAATTCTCCTTATATTTGTTAAGTATGCTGTCAAAATCTGCTGAAATCCATTACTACAATAAGAATGTGTGTCCTGAATTAGAAGGTGGAAGATACAATATTACTGTTGGTTACTTAACTGAACATCCTGTCATTTGCTTCTTGTTAATGAATTCCATCATCTTTTTCGTGGGGATCTGCTGTTTTGTTCTTCAACCGTTCTAGCTAAAGGGGTCGTTTCGATTGATATAACATGTTACTTTCTGGTGCTGTTTTTAAATTATTGTGATTGCTTTCAATGCTATGCTGTAATGTCAAATACTCTTTTGTCTGTTTTCTTTTCCCTTCAGGCAAAAATAGTGTTTTTCTGGTAACACCATTTCTAGGCATGGCAAAAGCTCTTGCTTCTATAGGAAAAGCTACAAAAGCAATAGAATTCTACCATCGGTCAATTACTACTTTAGAATCAAGCAGAGGCCCTCAAAGTGAGGACTTAGTTATACCTTTATTTGGTCTCGGTAATCTGTTACTCCAAGAAGGGAAAGCCAAAGATTCAGAAACTCCTTTTCTTAGGTGAATTTTCTTTTCTTCCTTAATTGACGGGCTACATTGCCTTGAGCTCATGAGTTTCGGTTTGACCCTTTTATCACTTTTCAAGAATGGTTTCTTTCTGTCACAGAATCTTGGATATATATACAAAGTTACATGGAAAATATGATGGAAGAGTTGGAATGGCTATGTGCTCACTAGCTCATGCTAAGTGTGCTATGGGTAATACACAAAATCTCTCTGTCTCTCTTAAGTTTTTAAGCCACACATTGGGCCTTCTATGATCAGTCTTGGGACAATGAATTAGGATATATGTTTTATATAAGCATTTGTCTTAAAAAGCTTCAAACTTTAACTTCAAGTGTGGTTACACATTATAATTTTTATATAGGAAAAGCGGATGAAGCAATTCACTTGTATAGAAACGCGCTTCAGCTCGTCAAAGATTCAAATTTTTTAGCTTTAGATGACAGTACAGTGGAGAAGATCAGAATAGATTTGGCTGAATTACTTCATGTTGTTGGAAGGTAATGCTAGCTTCATAATCAAATTTACAATTATATTTCAATGAAGAATATTTCGCTTCGGGTGTTCACATTGTAGTTCTGATTGTTTGCAGAGGAGAAGAAGGCCGAAAACTTCTAGAAGAATGCTTGATAATCACTGAGAAGAGCAAAGGGAAAGAACATCCAAGCTCAGTAACACACATGATCAATCTTGCTACTTCCCATTTACGCTCGAAGAATTTCGTGGAGGCTGAGCGTTTACTCCGGACTAGTATACAAATCATGTCTAAAACAGTCAGTTCCAATGATCAATCCATCACATTCCCAATGCTGCATCTCGCAGTGGCTCTATACCATTTGCAACGAGATGAAGAAGCCGAACAGCTCGCATTGGAGGCTTTAGACATCCGCGAAAAGGCATTTGGGAAAGACTCTATTCCAGTTGGTAAGTTAAATCCATCTTCTGTGCTATCCATTTAAAAAGTTTCCACATTTTTCCCAATGGGGTATTAGGCATTAAGGCACTAAAGATCAGATTTTTCTTTTGAGTCTTCCCAATTTTAGTTCCTTTTTATATGGTTTTCTTATTTACTATGATATGTGTGATTTGTATGGCAGCTGAGGCTCTAGATTGTTTGGTTTCAATCCAAAATAGGTTGATAGAGGATGATGGAGTGTTGTTGGAGAAGCTGAATAGAGTTTTGAGAATCCAAGAGAAAGAGTTGGGTTTTGAGAGTGAGGAGGTTTTGGAAACTTTGAAAAAGATTGTGTTTTATTTGGACAAATTAGGAAGGAAAGATGAGAAGTTATCTATTCAAAAAAGATTGTCAATGCTTAGAAAGAAATTCAAGCAAAGAATTCCATATTAATATTTATATAAATATATATATCCAGTCAGATCAATTCATTTTCTTCTTGGTTCCATTTTTTTGGATAACAAGTGCTATTGAGTTGAGTCGGTGATTTATTCTTCTCGGACTCTTTAAACGATATTGCCAAAAAAAGCATTATTAGTGCATAACATATTCTTCGGTTCGGTGTCATATCGTTATTGTTGGTGTAATTAAGTGTAAAATTTTATATAATTTAAGAGAATAATTTTTAAGGCTATTCATAGAACACTACTTATAAACTTATAAAAGGGAGGATTACTATTAAGTACAATATTATACATTTGGTTAGTGATATTACTAAAAAGTTATTTGTTTAAGTTATATAAAATTATATACTTAATTATATTAATATGACACTCAAAATAGTACCAGGTATGAATATCTTTTAACAATTCTCCTATACAAAATGTTAATTAATTGGTGACTCAATAACAATACTTTATGGGTCCGTTTGGTACACAGGACTGGATTGGATTAGACAGGCTAATTTGTCCAATCCAGTGTTTGGGCATGTTACAAGTCTGGATAACTAATCCAGTTAACCTCATCTGTTTGGGATTATTTATCCCATCCAGCAGGGTGGGATTATCCCACGCAGGTGAGATTTTTTTTTATTGTTTTTTTAATTTAAATTTTATTAATATATTTTAAATTTAATAAGAATTTAAAGGAAATAATTATCACACATTTATTTATACATTTTTTTTTATCAAAAACTTATTCATTGCAATTAGTGAAACTGTATAATTTTGAATTATTATACATAAGTTTTTAAAATTTAGAATATTATTAATTAAATAATAGTTACTTAAATTGATTTTAAGAAAAAAATATGACAATAAAATTATATATTATTTTTAAATTACTAAAAAATTTATATAAATATTTTAAAAAATTAATATTTATATTAAATTAGTGTTTAAGATAAACAATTTTATATTATTCAAGTATTTTTATTTTACTATTTTAATTATTTATTAAATAAAAAATATGACAAAATATTTTATTATATATTTATGATATATTCTTAATTATATATGATATATTATTTTTTTTTGCTACGAATTATTTATTTATATTTACATATTTTAATTTTAATTTATTATTATATATTTTTATTTAATTTAATTTTTTTTTCTAAAAGGAAATAAATAGTCCAGTCCATTCTGAAACCAAACACAGGATTACTTTCAGCATAATCCAATCTTGTCCAGTCCAGTCCAATCCAGTCCAATCCAGTCCAATCCTGCGTTCCAAACGGGCCCTATATATAAATCTCAATATTTTGTGACATCATTTTTGGAACTTGAAAGAAATATATAAAAAAGAGTTCGGTGCCATTAATGTTTGGTTTAATAAAAGAGGTATTTTTTTTAAAATAAAACATGACCAAATTTAAGAGGTCTCTTGTTTTGGCTACAAGTGAAAAGAAATGGAACTGGCTCTAAATTAATATGGCAGTCAAATTTAATCAACACTTGGAGTTAGCAAACTGACACCATTATCCATTGTCAATAGTAATAATAAAAAAAAAAAAAATGACACCATTATCCAAAACTTCTAACCTTTGTTTAGGAAATAGCAATTAGAAAGAAAAAAAACAACCTTTTTCGTAAGAGTTCTTTATTTGATCAGAAAAAATAAAGTATTATTACAGAAAATGATAATTGGTTTTTTCATCAAATAAATTTATTATTTATCTTAAAAACATGAAAATGAAAATAAAACTCATTATTTATCAACAAATAAACATTTAAAATATGTTAGAATAGGGTGAGAATTGGCACTGTAAATGTACCGCTTACCTCCTTCGTAGACTAATGCAGTTCGATTTTTAGCAAGATTAATGCAGAAAATAATCTCTAATTGCAGCCGTGTGTTGGGACATTTGGAGTGCACGTAACGAAGTTGTTTGGAAAGGAAAGTCGACCCATGGTGATGACATTGTTGGATTTGTTAAAAACTACCTTAATTGATGGAATAATGCTCAAAATTCTATCCTTGGCTCATCATGTTCTGACTATCAGGTGCATGATGTTGCAGAGCATTGATCCCCTCCACTTGTTAACAAAATTAAGGTTAATGTAAGCGCAGCTTTATTTGATGATGGTCGATCCTTTGATTTGAGTATGGTGGCAAGATATGATAAAGGTTGGTTGGTTGAGGGCCGAACCATCTTTTCTTCGAGTACGGTGGAACTAATCTTGGCTAAAGCAATTTGTATCAAGGAAGCTCTCACATGGATAAAGAGAAAGCAGTGGCACCATGTGACCGTGTAGAATGATTGTCTTGGGGTTGTGCAAACATTACGTAGTTCTATTTGTATGATTTCTTTGTTTGGTCAAGTCATTCAAAGCTGTAAAAATTTGCTTGCTGAATTGTGTACCGTTGAGGTTATTTTTGTTAAACGATCTGCTAATTTAGTGGCTCATAGCTTTGTTAGAGTCTCTATTTTGTACCCTGATCATACTTTCAGTATGGAGTCTGTTCCTACTAATTTGTTACCTTGTTTAATGATTGA